>NC_058132.1:229924791-230007733 GCF_016433145.1 Gracilinanus agilis | reverse complement strand
AAACCCTTAACTTCTGTGTATTGACTTATAGGTGGAAGAGTGGTAAGGGTAGGCAATGGGGGTCAAGTGACTTGCCCAGGGTCACACAGCTGGGAAGTGTCTGAGGCTGGATTTGAACCTAGGACCTCCCGTCTCTAGGCCCGGCTCTCAATCCACTGAGCTTACCCAGCTGCCCCCTCCAATCCATTCTAAATGTAGAAGGAGGGATCTGAGGAGAAAGTCCAGAGACATTTAATATTGTTGGGAATTTTAAAAATATTTCTGCGCTATATCACAGAGTCAATGAATATTGAGATTGTTTCCTACACAATCATAATAGATGGTCAAGATGTTGGACATAAAACTTTACAATATCCTGTATCACTGATTGGGTCACTAAGGGTGCTAAACCAAGCAAAGGACAAAAATGTACATATAAAAATAAGATATATTTTAACAAGATGAAATAAAAATCATTTAAAAGTATTTTTTACATTAAACAATGCTAAATAAAATAATTGACCAAAATAATCTATTCTTGAAGATATTTAATCAAGATTTAAATATTATGTTTAATTATTCTGCATCTAGTCAGGACCTGTGATTTCACTGATCAAATGAACTCCTAGGATAGAGATTCCTTTTGCTGATGCAGATCATCAACTTATAGGCATTTTTCCAAATGGAAAAGTCAATGAAACCCTCTTATTATGATGATTTAAAGAAATGTGACTAATACTTTCCTCTTCAGTTAGTTCTTTTTCAGAGACTGAGTTCCAAACATATAATTTTATCTATTTTGGAAGTGCTAGAATAGAAAATTTTATCCATTGATTTAGAAAGCAAATTCTCATTAACTTTTGATTTTATGGATTTATCTGGGGACACTGAGATGTTAAGTGACCTGTTCATAATGATCAATTAGTTATACTATATTTCTCAATTATGATTCATATTTATATCATAGTGATTGTTACTAATTCTCAAATATTCTATGAATAAAATGACATTGGTCCAATATACCATATTATTAAAAAAACTAAATTGAGCATGTTACCATATCATATGCTATATATACATACATACATAACACTCTTAAATGAACAAGGTTAGAAACAGAAAGGTACTGTTGAATATTACAAATTTGAAAAATAATCTATAAATAGGATGAAGTGAAAGGAAAATTTGTGTTTAAGACATTCTTCAGAACAAGAATTTAGACATGTTTTAAATGACATCTCAATTTGAGAATGACCTGCTTATTTGAACTTGTGCTTATCATGTTTTCAACATGCCTTTAACATATTTTAGACATTATTTATTGTAACATGCATGATTTTAAGTGGGGTGAAACTACCTCACAGAATTCCACAGTATCCCCCAGAACTCCAGGAGAGGGGGCAGTTGGGGCACTTAAGAATGTGGCTATAAAAGCCTGGACACACACCTTGCAAGACATTTGAGGTAATGAGGGTGGCTGGGAAAAGGGTAGGATTGCTTCTCTTTTTTGTTAGCTCATCTCTGACCTCAGGGAGCAGGGTGCTACTTTGCTACTTACTGTTTGCTGTTTACTCCATACAGACTAATCCAGGCTATGTACACAGTACCTCAGCTAATTTCTAATCAAAATCTACAATCAAGATTGTCTTCACCATCTTAAACTTGATAACATTAGATTAAGAGAAAGTCAGTTTGTGAGGGAGTTAGAAGTATTATTTATTCAAAGGCATTCTCCTCTGGGATTTTCTATATCTAACAAGTTTCCTGAATATATTAGGTAATTTTCTTTACCCTCAATACTGAAATTTACCCTCCTTCCCTGTTTCCCTGAAATTAATAAATCCCTTCCCTTGTTAAATTTGTGAGCCTGTGTGAAGTTATATTTAGGCTTTACCAACCAATTTCATACATTACCTAGGCAAAATCTTCATCCAGGCAAGCACTGAACATAGTTGTTATCCAGAGGGCAAGACTGCTGTTTTGAAGACATCCTGAACCTTTGTCTACCTTAGGTTTTTGGGAACAATCTTTTAACAGTGGAAGTTGCTAATCTCAGTGGGATTATTTCTCATTTGTCTACCAATTTAGCCCTGGGATAGTCAAGTCAAAACAGCCTCTATTTCTTGATCTAAGAGGAGTTTCTGTTACAACTGTTTTTCAAGGCTGTAACTGCATCAGGAGGGGGAGGAGATTCACTCTCACCCCTCCCCCCTGCTAGTATAGCCGATTTAATCTTTTGCTGTGACTCCATTGTCAATCATTGTCAATCTGACCCATCCTTACATTATATTTCTACAAGTTGTATAAGAGAGGAAGAAAATGTTGACTTGGTAAAGGAAGGCTATCAAAGAGATAAGAACAGAATTTTTCAACTCTATGCAAGGAAAATAAAATGATTATTATCACTTTATGTCTTATATACTAAAATAGATGATTTAGACTCAACGTCTATCTCTAAAGGGAGGATGAAGGGAAACAGCTAGAATGCTTACTCCATGAATTCACTGCATTGCTCCACAAGAAATCTATCAATGTGACATTTAGCATTGTCTTAGCTACAATAAATAGTATTTTCAAAGATACTTTAACTTCAACTCACCACAAACTGCTGTATTTCTCAAAAGCGCCAACTTCTTTGGTCTCCTTTATTTTTAAAATTTCATAGATTTTAACTACTTCAGGCCACAGTGAATGGGTTTATAGTTTGGATGGGGCCAATTACCTGGACTGTGTTCAATCATGAGGATTTTTTACAAGAGCCAAACAAGGGCACAAAGGTGGAAGTAAGATAGAAACAATTGTCCTTGTAGATATTTAGTGTGAGGAAGTGTACTAACAGGGATGTATATGCTATCACTGAACACTTTTAGTAAAATGATGAGAATAGTTATGTTCCAATTCCCTAGAATCTTAGACCATATAAAGATTTGTGCCTGAAAAGTGGGTAATTTTGTATCATAGTTTCTTCTTTATCTTTTACTCTAATTATAGCCATATGTTCCACTAGAAAAATCTATTGATCTGGCATAGTCAATAAAAATCACTCTTAAAAGTGTTAACTTTCCTTTCAGGAGAGCTGTTACATTTTCAATACACATTCTATGCATATTTAATATTCATCACTCAACATTATGAAAAAAAAGTTTAGCAAATATATAATTAAGTTAATGAAATTATTATTTTTTGACTTTTTTAAAAAAGCTCTCATGTTTTTCCACATTTTAAGCCCATGTGTTCAGATATTTCACACAGTTCATTCATGCTTCATTGGGAACTCATCAGAAATCTATGAAACCTGAAATGACTTTACTTTCCAAATATCTCACAGAAATTAAATTATTCATAAGTTCATGGAAAGTTTTGGCTACTTCTTTAAATGAACTTCCAGAGCTATCTTTAGACTTTAATCACTGATTGATAAGAAAGTAATTACAGAACCTAGTTTGTGAATTATTGATTGATTCAACTGGTGTGGAAAAGTCTTTGAATGATATTTTAGTAGCAATTTCTTTGTCATCACCTTATTGTTTTGCATTATAAGCTATTCAGTTCAATCAATATACATTTGTTAAGCATCTGCTTAGGTGTTTAATAAAATCATGAAAGACACAATTTTAGGTAGGAAAGATGGTAAGAGAAGAAGGAAAAATAATTTTTATTTTTTTCTTACATTTAATTTTAATTTTATTTTTCTCAATTACATGTAAACAAACATATTTAATATTCATTTAAAATGATTTTCCAATTCATTCCCCCCATCCTACTGCCACACTTGAAAAGGCAAGCAATTTGATATAGATTATACATATGCATATGATTATACCTTTATACTATATGATGCTATTCTACCACCATCTGTTGTACTCTTTTTTAATTTTTAAAAATAACTAATATTTCCTCAGAGTCAAAAGTATAGTCTTGATCCCAATTCCATCAGGTTTTGAAAACACAAATGAGGTCAAATTTATATCCTGGTATTCAGACCTTTAGATCCCCTGACTAATGTGGATTTAAATCCAAAGAGTTAGATTTTTGTTCTTCTTCTCTGGAAAATTGTATTCCATGAATTTCACATTCTCTTTTCTCCTGTTTTATTTCCCTCTGTATTAACTGCTTAAATCTACAGTAAAGTTTCTTAACCTGGTACTTGTGGTATGTGTGCGTGTGTGTGTGTGTGTGTGTGTGTGTGTGTGTGTGTGTGTGTATTTCTGAAAAGGTCTATAATACTTTATTTCACAAATACGCATATGAAATGGTTTCCCCCCTTTCCTTCATTTTAAGTTGAAATCTCCCTGAAGAAGATTTGCAAGACTCTAAAAAATGTGTATATTACTCTTTCTCATTTTGTGTAGTCTATACAAGGATTAAGAATTCAATCATTCCTGAATTTTAAACCATGATGTAAAAATCTGAATATTCTCAGGCTTAATCAAGTCTTCACTTTACATGTTTCTTGTTTTTTTTTTGAAGGTTATTAGTAAGACTTCTTTCAAAGACAGCCTTTTATATAAATATTTCAAGAGTTTTCAGAAATAACACTCATAGCTCCGGAAAATAAATTTTAGCCAACTTATATTCTAATTGATTTATTTTTCCTTAGAAAATATAATTATAAATTTATTAAGCTTAGAAAATTAGAAGTTTGATTATATTGAGGTAATTTTTACTCATGGGTAGATATGTGTCCATCAATGTAAGAATTAGCTCATATAAGCACTTTTCTACAGGAAATATAATTTAACTGTTTACAGAAAATGCTATCCACTACTTTCTTTTTTCCTCTTTTAAAATACTATTATCTTCTGTCTTAGAATCAATAATTAAGTATTGATTCTAAAGCAGTAGAGTGGTAAAGGCTAGTGAATTGAGGTTAAGTGGATAGGAAATATCTGGGAATAGATTTAAACCCAGATCCTCCTAAACTTACACTTGGAACTTTATTCACTCGGCTAGCTAGCTGGTCCCCAAACCCCTTACATTCAGGAAGAAAAGTAATAGAGAATGGATGAGAATGATGCAAAAAGAGAGAAGAAAAAAAAACAAGAGGTCAATTATTTGGGAGGTAGAAAATGAACGTTTGTCACTGGCAGTGAAGATACTGATCAAAAGAAAGGAAAAAAAAAGAATAGAAATTAGACCTGTGATTTTACTGATATCTGGAACTCTGGGATAATAAAACTACCTCTACCAGTGTAGGGAAAGCAGAGAATGAGAGAACAGTTTAATAAAAATACTCTTCCCAATACCTCCTTAGGGCATGCCTACTTGAGTACATTAGAGTTCTGAGGGGGAAAAAAGAAGATAATTTTGTATTGAATACCCACAACCTTTAAAAAAAGTGGCAAATGGTCTGAGATTCTGGGGAGGGAAAAGTCCTTCATGTGTCTTTCCAGGGAAAAGAAGAAGAAAAGGGAGAACAAAATGATGATTTTTTTATAAAAACAAATATTAGAAAAACTATGAAGAGAAAAAATGAAATTGATAAGATACAACAACAATAAGAATACATAGGAAGAAATCTCATCTTTTTCAGTATCTGTTTTTATTCTTTTCAACTTTTGCTATCCATGGATATATTTGTCATCTCTTGCTGTTCTATAGATGAAATATAAAGAGTATATGTGATACATACATACACAAATATATTAAAGACGATATTTTGGAAAGAAATCTAGCCTAAGAGTCAGATAAGCCTATGTTCAAATCTCACTTCTGACACATACTGATTATATGATTCTGGGCAAGTAATTTTACTTCTCAGTTATGCCAATCAACTTTGTAAAATGTAATTTGACAAAGTGTTAATTCACAGTGATAAAAACTCTTCACAAGGAGCTCCCAATACAAGCAAATCAGGTCTGTTTTTAAAAATCCACAATTATACACACACACACACACACACACACACACACACATATATATAATATCCAGATTTAAGAATTATATATATATATAATTCTTAAATCTGAATATTTCCCTTTCAATTTTTTGTCTTTTCAACTAATGTTTCTTCTTATGCAAGGGAGATAAATTATTGAACACTACATGCTAATATAGACAATTTCTTTGCAAACTACCCTGATTGGGTTTAGGGAAAGAAACACTGGGGATTTTTGCACATTAGATTTTGCTATGTTTTTGATCAAGCAATTATTTGTGAGGGTTTTCCTGCTGGGCAAAGTTTGGCTCTAGACTAGTCAATTTATGTATCATTGTTCTAATCAAAAGGCAATACAGTCAAGCCTGTGGCCACTCTTTAAAGGACTGAAACTGATATTACATTCAGAACATCCCCATTATGATCTTTCTAGATGTACTTCTCCAAACCATGGTTCTTAGATTTGACATCAATCAGCTTACACTGTATCTGCTTATATAAAGGCAGAAAAGAAATGTTTAGAAATGTTTGATTTTTAAAATTAATATAGTACAACAAAACTATAGGGAAATTAAAGGACACTAGTTGAGATAAATGGATCTCTGGAGGAAGAATACCTAAGAAATAATGAAGGAATATAGAAGCCGGTAGGTAAATGAGGGCAGATTTGCTGGATGCTCCATCATTGTAGCTTCTCTGGTTTGGTATTTGGTCTATTTCTGCTTCAGTCTTTATCTTTCTATGTCTGTCTATCTCTATCTCTATCTCTATCTCTATCTCTATCTCTATCTCTATCTCTATCTCTATCTCTATCTCTATCTCCATCTATCTATAACTGAGTCTATCCATTCACTTATCTATGCCAGTAGCTATCATGTTTCTACCTCTCTCTAGCTAGTAGAAAGAGAGAAATAATTTTTTAAGGGAAAAATGTCTACACAAATTGTAAATATTATATGTTTGGTAAATTAGGGATAGAAGAATATGAAATTAGTGATAATTTCCTCCTTCCCAAACCAGGTACATATAAAAAATTATTTACCATTAAATCAACCTATTTACTTGTCCCTTCTTCCCTCTCTCCCTGCATCTATCACTTTTTTCTCTCTTTTTTCTCCATCTCTTTTTTCTGTCTCATCCCCTTCTTTTCTTCCCTTCTCCTTTTCTTCTCCTTTTTATCTCTAATGAAAAAAAGGGCCTATCCCTACACACAAATACTTTATCTTTCCTTCTACGCCATAGTAAGATGTTTTCAGGAAAACCATCTGCCTTCTGCTACTTAGCTACAACTCCAGCAATTGTAATAGGTTTTGTTTTTCTGTCTTGGTTTCAGGAAAATTTCCACATTTGCTGCTAAAAAAAGGTTGCTGATAGAAAAAAATTGCAAGGTAATTTAGTTTGGGTAAAGGTAGCAGAATTAGGCCCATTAACTTCAATGGGAATTGAATAACCATCTAGGGGAATTTTGCCAGGAAAAAAAAAGGTTATAGTAGTCAAATCTAAGGTGAAGATCATGAGTATATCTGAGAGTATAACTGGGTCTGAAGTTACTCAGTGTAGCCCATTAGTCACACCTAGATGTCTAATTTCAAAGTTGAAGAGGCAATAAAAATAAGTGCAAAAACAATTAAATATCAATTCAGGATGCCCTGGAGAACTTCTTTTGGTGGAGAAGTCATTTAAAGTAAACAGTCTCCACCAAAGAACTCAATGATTATATAATGTTAATGGAAAGGTCATATTTAAATATTTTCCTAGAATATGGTAAGGGATCCCAGGAGTACTAGAAGTTTGCCTTGCTTTACACAAATTCTTTGTAAAAAAAAGTTTGTAATCTAAATTCTATTTTAAATTCACTTAAAGAAATTCACTATATAAAGGAATCCTTTGCTGAATACTTATGTGAAGTGATTGCTCTAACTGTGGCTTTTGTATGAATACAAATTTTCAACTAACCTTTACATAAGTCAAAGTACATGCTACTTTTTTCTGAAGCAAACTTAATCGATCACATTCATGAGTAACAAAAACTGATCTTTGGAAACCATATCAGGATCAAGCCTATGAAGGAAATGAGGCAATGAAATGTTTTCTGTGTCTAGGTATCATCATTTACTGCCTTCTGAGAAACTGAAACAAGATGAATGGAAATACCAAAGTAGGAAGCATAGAATAATTTTAAAAACTCTAACCTATGAGCTAAGATAGTGCTTCTAATGAGTTATAGGACTTGGCAAACCATTTAACCTCTAGAGATCTTTATAAACTTCTATTATCATCTGTAAAATTAGGATTTTGAACTAGAAACCGCTTAAGCTACTTTGACATTCTAATATACTATGAATGTACCCCACAAAGCCCATTTATCTCTGTATCATATATTAATTTGGTTTGTTGTGAGGACAACATATGACTTAAACCTTCTACTACCACCTATTCTAATATACTAATCAAACAGGCAGGATTCATGAATCAAATTACAAAATGTTTAATTGAGACAGAATAATAAATAGTACCTAATAAACAAAATAACTGAATAATATACATAACATTCTGATAATTAGAACAACCAAATTATTCAAGAAATCTATCATAAACACAGAAGAAAAACAACTACTTGAACACATGGGTTGACAGGGATATGTTTGGGGATGTAGACTCTAAATGATCACCCTACTGCAATTATCAATAATTTGGAAATAGGTCTTGATCAATGATACATGTAAAATACATGTAAAAATCCAGTGGAATTGTGTGTTGGCTACAAGTGGCAGGGTTAGAGGGGAGGGAAAGAACATGAATCATGTAACCATTGAAAGATTCTAAATTAATTCATTAAATAAAAATTTCAATTAAAAAATGTCTGTCTCCAACAGAACAGGAGACCTAGTCTGGTTGAAACTTTATCTACCCACCAGTGTTTAATCAGTATCTGTAGTATATAACTGAACCTAGTAAAGTGAATACAGGTATAGGAGACAAAGCTCTCTCTTAAAATTATATAAATACATAAAATTATGGGGGGAAATGTGAATATATTAAAGATTTCACTTAAAACTGCTTCCCCCCTAAAACCATCTTTAAAACAGCAAGATAATATAGCAAAAGAAACTAAAGTCAACCAGCAAAATATGAATGAAAAATATCCAGTTAGGTAGCCCTCTGAAATATTGACTGGGAAATGACAAAATAAATAAGGATCATATGATGGGCAATCCAGGCCTTCTCTGAGACAGAACAGAATTGGTGGGATAGAAGACAAACTGTCGGTTAATTCTTTCCTCTTTGCTGTGTGAGTTTGGAGAAGGAAGAAGTTTCATGAATGAGTTAGTGCTGTAAATCCAATATAATATCTAAGTAAGTTTTCAATCTTTCCAAACTTAAACCTCTAAGGCACTGCGAGGTTTTTTCCTAATCATTATAGTCACCCATAATTCCTAACAATGCCTTGTATGAGAGCTCAATTTTTTGTTGTATTCATTTGTTGAATGAATGAATTTGAAAATTTGTTATTCTGAAGGCTGTTCTCTCCATCATAATTTTTAATAACTTCTTTTTGAAGCACTAGTACTGATTTCAAGAAATTAGTTTTAATATGCAAAATAGTTGTCTTTAGTTCATTATTTATTTTAGCTGTGAAACAATTCAAATACAACACTTAACTGTCTCAAAGGAAAGGAAAGTACATAGATACAATGCAAAGACAAATGGCTTCTGCATACCCTTTATTTATATTTACCTAAACAACCTCCTTGAACTGCAATAATAGCTCTTTCAAAAACCTTACTATATTAGCAATGCTACAGCATACTTTAGCAAGGATATTTAATATTTCACATTCTCCCTCCATGATTTAAAATCAAATTTTGTTTTTGAAAGATACTTTCTGTCTCCCATTTTGAGTGAAAAGGTACATGTTGCCTTTTTTATGTTTCCAAAAGCAAGTAAATTTTTAAATCACCATGAATTTAGAGATATGGATGGAAAAATGCCCAAAGGAATTTAATAATTATTCAACTTTTGAATGATCCATGGGTATTTTAAAGAGCTGCACCATTATGCCCTCAAACCTATATGCTAGATATTCTTCTGGATTTCTTCAGAATATGTATAGCCTACTTTTTTCCTTTAATAGAGAAGTCAGAAAGAACAGTCTATTCCAGCACTATACTGCCTACTTTGGAATAATTCTGTCCCAAATTAATTGAGATAATATTTGGCAACTCGAAAGATGAAAATATTCCACAACTATGTAATTACCAAGAAATTGCTTTAGGGGCCAGATTGTATACTTCTAATAAAAGTAAAAATACTACCTAGAGAGCTTTTTACTTCATTAAGCAGTTATTGGGACAAATATATCTTAACAAATAACACACCACAAAAAAAATTAAATTAAACAAAACACAAGTGACTGCTTAACTAAATGGTATTAATTTTTTTACTTGTTTTGTTTTTATCAGATTACAATCCTGTTTCATAAAATAATAATTTAGGTTGAGCATCAATTTACTTTATTTCTATTTTATGATCACTAAAAATGTTCACATTTCTGAGAATATAAAGCAAGAGAATTCGCCTAACAGCCCACTCTTAAAAGGCTTTCTCTTCAGGGAATAATTCTACTCTAATTTCATATTCTTCAGTAGTACTAATGAGAATTTCAGGATTTATTACACATTTGGATCATACAACAGGCAAAATAGTAAATTGTGGTTGATAAGTATTTACTAAAGAAACCATAAATCCAACATTTTTCAAATCTTTATGAGGTACATTTGGCATTTAAGGGAGCTCCTACCTATATCCTAGTAAGACAAACACACACACACACACACACACACACACACACACACATATATTAAATATAAAGAAAAAAATTTTAGAAGTGTGTTAATTGGGTCTTATAATCAGAAAACAGCACAGTATATTGAAAGGCACACTATTGGTGTAATAGAATAACTGTCACAGGAGTCTGAGAAAAAGTGAATCAGTATTGACAGGAATCATTGGGAAAGACTTCTTGGAGAAGCCAGTCTTAAAGGATAGATAAAGAACATGGAGAAAAAAATTGAATTATTATCTGAATTATTCTTGAACATTATATAATCTCAGGGCAGATAGCAAACTAATTACAGTGACACTTAATTTATTTTTCCTTGTTTTTATTATAAAGATATTTTATTTTACTAATTACATGTAATAAAAATTTCCACATATGTTTTCTAAAATTATATGATTCAAATTCTTCCCCTTTGGTCCCTTCTCTTTGGGTTGGCAAGCAATTCAATCTGTATTATACATGTATTATCATGCAAAACATATTTCCATATTGTTCATTTTTGTAAAAGAATAATAAAATAAAACCAAAACCTCAAAATAAAAACCAAATAAAACAAATAACCCCCTTACCCTAAAAAACAAAGTGAAAAATCATATGATTTCCTCTGCATTCTGACTTGACCAGTTCTTTCTCTGGAGGCAGATAGCATCCTTTGTCACAAGTCCCTCAGAATTATCTTGGATCATTGTATTGCCAATAATAACTAAGTCTATCAAAGTTGATTATTTCACAATATTACTGTTATTGTGTATAATATTCTCCTGATTTTGCTTATTTTACAATGAATCAGTTCGTGTAGGCCATCCTATCTCTTTCTAAAATCATCCTGTTCATCATTTTTATAGCACAATAAAATTCAGTCATTATCATATGCCAAAATTTGTTCAACCATTGTCAGGAGGACATCCTGACAATTTCCAATTCTTTGCCACCACATGGAGAGAAGCTACACATATTTTTGTATGAGGAGGTTCTCCCTTTCCCTTTTAAAAATTCTTATGGGATATAGATCTAGAAATGGTATTACTGGATAAAATGGTATGTATTGTTCTATAGCACTTTGGACATAATTCCAAATTACCTATCAGAATGATAGGATCAGTTCATAACTCTACCAGCAATGCATTAGTTTTCCATGTTTGCCACATCCTCTCCAATATTTATCACTTCACTTTATTGTCATATTGGCCAATCTGATAGAGGTGAGGTAGTATTTTTAAATTTTATTTTGCTAATCAATAAGGATTTAGAAAATGTTCTCATATGATTACTGATAGCTTTGATTTCTTCATCTGAAAATTGCTTATTTGTAGCCTTTGACCATTTGTCAAGTGGGGAATGGCCTGTATTCATATAAATTTGACATGATTCTCTATATATTTAAGAAATGAGAACTTCATCAGAGAAATTTGTTTCAAAAGATTTTTTTTCTCAGTTTGTTGCTTCTCTTCTAATATTGGTTATATTGGTTTTATTTATGCAAAACATTTTAGTTTAATACAGAAAAATATTCATTTTATATCTTCTAACGTACAATATTTCTTGTTTGATCACAATTTCTTCCCTTCTCCATTAATCTGATAGGTAAGCTATTATATATCCCTCTAATTTAATTATAGTATCACTTTATGCCTAAATCATTAACCCATTATGATCTTATCTTGATATAACATGTGAGATATTGGTCTATACCTAATTTTTGTAATACTATTTTCTACTCTTCCCAGCAGTTTTTATAAAATAGTGAATTTCCATGCCAAAACCTGGGGTTTTTGGTGTTCATGAAGCAGTAGATTGCTAACTAAGGTCATTTTGCCTTTAATCTATTCCATTGTTCTATTTCTTAGCCAGTAAAGATTGTTTTTGATTATTACTATTTTGTGTTAAATTTTGAGATCTGGTACTGGTAGGCCAACCATCCTTCACATTTTTTTCTTCATTAATTTCCTTAAAAATTTTAAACTTTTGTCCTTCCCAGTGGAATTTTATTATTTTTTCAAATTATATAAATATTTTGGTAGTTTGATTGATATGGTACTGAATAAGTAAATTAATTTAGGTAGAATTATCATTTTATTATATTAGCATGGTCTACCCATGAGCAATTATTGTTTTTTCCTACTTCTCCATATCTAACTTTATTTGTTTGAATAGTGTTTTGTAATTTTGGTCATATGATCCCTGTGTTTGTCATGGCAAGAAGATTCCCAAGTATTTTATATTATCTTGACATATTTAAAATTGAATTTCTCTTTTGATTTCTTGCTGTTGGATTTTGTTGGTAATATTTTAAAATACTGAAAATTTATGTGGGCTTATTTTGTATCCCGCAACTTTGATAAAATAATTAATTATTCCAATTGGTTTTTTAATTGATTCTCTATAGTTCTCTAAGTATGTCATCACCTCATCCTCAAAAATCTATATATTAGTTTCCTTATTGCCTACTTTAACCCCTCCAATTAGTTTTTTCTTCTCTTATTGCTAAAAAATAGCACTTCTAGTACAATATTAAATAATTGTTGTGATAATGGGCATTCTTGCTTCACCACTGATTTTATCGAGGAGGTTACTAACTTACCCAATTTCAGTTGATGCTTGCTAATGGTTTTAGATAGATACAACTTATTATTTTAAGGAAAGGCCTTTTTATTCCTATGCTTTCTAATATTTTAAATAAGAATGGGTATTATATTTTGTTGAAGACTTTATCTGAATCTATTGAGATAATCATTTGTTTTCTGTTAGTTTGACTATTGATATGGTCAATTATGCTGATAGCTTCCTAATAATGCCACTCAGTCAAAGTTAATAATTTGTGTGATTCTTTTTTTTTCCTCCATTTTTGCTCTTCTTTGCTTGGGTAATAGTACCATATTTGTCATAAAAAGAATTTGATAGAACTCTTCCTTTGACTATTTGCCAAATAGTTTATATAGTATTGGGATTGATAGTTCTCTAAATGTTTGATAGAACTTATTGGTGAATCAATTTGGCCTTGGGGATTTTTCCTTAGGGCAATCTTTGATAGCTTATTCAATTTCTTTCTCTGAGATGGGTTTATTTAAGGATTCTATTTCCTCTTTGGTTTATATAGGATATTTTTTTCTGTAAATGTTCATCCATTTCATGTAATTTGTAAGATTTATTATCATATGATTGGACAGAATAGTTCGAATGATTGCTTTAATTTTCTCTTCATTGGAGGTGAATTTATACTTGTCAGTTTTGACTGATAATTTGATTTTCTTCTTTCTCTTTTTGAATCAAATTAACCAATGCTTTATTTATTTTACATAAAATTAACTCCTAGCTTTAGTCTCTTACTTATAATTTTATGAATTCCTCCTTTAATTTATAGGATTTCCAATTTAGGATTTAATGGAGAATTTTAATTTGTCCTTTTTTTAGTGTTTTTTTAAGTTACATACCCAATTCATTGATCTGCTTTTCCTCTATTTTATATATATATATAGTATAAAATACAAATATAAGCATTGTATCTCATAAATTTTGATATGTAGTCTCCTCATTGTTTTTCTCTTTTCTCTTAAAGAAATCATTGACTGTTTCTTTTTTGACCAACCCTTTTGTAATAATTAGATTAGTTAGTTTCCAATTAATTTTTAACTTGTCTTTCCATCAAATTCTATTGATTATAATTTTATTGCATTATGATGTAAAAGGATGTATTTATTATTTCTGCTTTTCTGCATTTGATTGCAAAAAAATTATACCATAATTCATGATCAGTTTTTGTGCATGTATCATGTGCTGCTGAAAGGAATGTATGTTTATTTTTTCTCATTTTCAATTTTCTCTAGAGCTTTATTAAATCTAACTTTCTAAAATTCCATTTACTTCTTTTACTCTTGTTTTGAGGGAGGAAAATCAATGTCGTCACTAGTATAATTTTACTGTCTTTTTCCTCTTTACGTTCATTTATGTTCTCCTTTAAAAAACTGATAGGTCATTTTATCCATTTATGTTAAGTATTGGTATTACTTCATTGTCCATATTACATTTTATCAAGATGTAATTTTCTTCCTTACCTCTTTTAACTAGGTTTAATTTTGCTTTAGCTTTGTCTGAGATCATGATTGTGAATCCTACTTTTTAATCTCAATTAAAACCCAATAGATTCTATTTCATCTCCTTACATTTATTCTGTTTGTCTATTTACCTCAAATATATTTCTTGTAAACAGTGTATCATAGGATTTTGTTTTTTAATCCACTCTTCTATCACTTCTGTTTTATGGGTGAGTTCATCCCTTTTACATTCGCAGTTATGATTACTATGTGTTTATTCCCCTTCATTTTGTTTTCCCCTTTTGATCCTGTATTTTCTCAATTTACACAAATGTTTTGCTTTTAATAAATCCTCCCATTTCTCCTCCATTCTATTATGCCCTGAACTACTACTACTACAATCCTTTTTAATTCCCTCCTATTTTCTTTAAGGTAAAATAGGATTCTATACCTTAATGAGCCTGATAGTTATTCCCTCTCTGACTCAAGAGCATTTCCCTTCAACACTCTCATCCTCTCATCCATAGCAATAGGGTTTTTTTTTAACCTTTTTAGGTGATATAATTTACTACATTTTTACCACTCTCTTCCCTTTTCTTTCAGAGCAATTCTCTTTTTCAACCATTAATTTTTTGGTATGTCATTCTAAACATCATATTACCACACTCTCTGTCTGTGTATTCTTCTTCTAACAACTATAATAATGATAAAAATTTTAAGATTTAAAAATATCATCTTTCCATGTAGGGATATAGACAATTTGATTTTATTGAGTTCCATGATTTTTCTCTTTTTATTTCTCTTTTCATGCTTTTCTTAAATTATTTATTTGAACATCAATTTGTCTATTTAGGTCTAATCTTTTCATCAGAAGTGCTTGGAAATTTTCTCTTTTTTAAAAATTACCTACCATCCCTCTCCCTGAAAGAAAATATTTAGTTTTGAAAGGTAAGTGATTCTTATTTGTAAACCTAATTCCCTTGCCCTATGGAATATTACATTCAAAGTCTTCTGATACTTTAATGTGGAATGTGCTAAATCCTGCGTAATCCTGACTGTGGCTCCACGGTATTTGAATTATTTCTTTCAGTCTACTTGAAATATTTTCTCCTTGGCCTGGATAATTTTAACTTTAATTATAATATTTGTGAGAGTTTTTATTTGTGGATTTATTAGAGAAGATGATCTGTGGATTCTTTCAATTTCCATTTTCCCTCTTGTTCAAAAATATTAAGGCAGTTTTCTTTAATAATTTCTTGCAATATGAGGTCTATGATTTTTTTTATCATGCCTTTAGGTAGTTTAATTATTCTTAGATTGTCTCTTCTGAATCTGTATCATAGGTCAGTTCTATTTGATTAACTATTTCATGTTTTCTTCTTTTTCATTTTTTTGATTTTCTTTTACTGTTTCTTGATGTATCATGAAGTCATTAACTTCTATTTTCCCAATTCTAATTTTAAATAATGATTTTCTTCCATGAGCTTTTGAACATTCTTTCCCATTTGATCAATTTTATTTTTTTTAGGAACTTCTTTTCTGTATTGGATTTTTTAATCTTTTTCTATTTCACCAATTCTGATATTTAAAGTGCTATTTAATTTTTACATAATGTTAATTCTTTCCCCCATTTTTCTTCTGCCTCTTTTAATTGATCTTTGAATTTCTTTTTTGAACTCTTCCAGTGCCCTGAGATCAGTTGTTATTTTTTTTTTTGCATGTTGCTGATTTGGTCTTACCACCTCCTACTGAGTCTGTGCCTTGCTTTTCTTTTTGTCTATAAAAGATTTCTGTTGTTAGGTGTTTGTTTATGTGATTTATCTGCTTGTGGTTCATTTTTCTAACATTCTTTTTTAAATTTTTTACTTCCACTTTTATCTTAAAGATGGGCTCTGTTCTCAAGTTAGAGAATGCATTTGGTTAGACTTCAGTTTTTTCTTTCTTCTATTCTTAACTCTAGTTTTTTTTTGTTTTTTTTTTATTCAAGTTTCAGTTCTTCCAAGGTAGTATGGTGACCTACGTACTAACAACTCTGGAAGCCACCTATGCTTGCTGATTCAATCTCCTCTAGGAGCTTCTGTTGGCTTACAGTGCTCAGAGCACTGTGAGCTAGATTGGTCTAGACCTTGGGACTTTGTAGGCTAGAATGGTCTAAATATCAAAGACATGGTACTGCCTGAAGGTTTGTGACAGGGCTTGAGACTTCAAGAGGTGGATATGGGGTGGTCTACTGTTGTCTTAGGCAGAGTCCCTATTGTCTCAAAGTTGGTTTGTAGCTAGGTTCAGAACCCAGAGCAGTAGGTAGGAAATGGGTGGTTTGCACTCCTCTGTGCACAGTTTTGTTTCCAGTTCCTTTCTCACTCCAGTGAAAAAGACCCTCTGTGCCTAGCTTTTACACTGATTTATACAGGAGAGTTACTTCACACTATTCCCTTTTTGCTTCTGTGACTCTAGTATTTGTACTCTTTTAAGTACATTTGTTAAGTTAAGGTACTCTTTTAAGGTGGCTTTGAGAAGATTCTCACAGATATTCCACCTTTAAGTGATGCTACTCTGCCATTTTGGCTCCATCTCAAGCAATTCATTTTTCCAAATTTTCTCATTGACAAAAAGTACAAAAGATAGGCATAAGTTTTTCTTCACTGAAGACCATTTATAAATGTATTTAATTAATTTAATGAGTGTGATAGCATCACAGGAGAAAATAAGTAATTTTAAAATTTATTGCTAAGAAATTAAAACATGAAATATTTATAGATAATTTACATTTTGGTAACAATTTTGAGTTTTTAAGATTGATGTAATAAACTAGCCTGGTGAAGTTAGGGATAGTATACTTTGCCTAACTTCACCTATATATTTTCATAAATATGACTCAAGTTTAGATTCTAAAAACCTAGGTTTCATAATTATATTTCCTTCCCTGCATTTTTGGAAATTTACACAAAATAGACAATCTCTGAATATCACCTAATTTTTACAATGGGGGAAAGAAAATAAAATAAATGGATCTAGTGCTGTCTACTAGGATTATCTTCTTGAACAACCCTGAGGTTAAGTATAGAGAATAAGTTTTATATGTGCCCCAATGTTTTGACATCATAAATATATGTCTAAATTTCAAAGAAAACCATAATTTGGATTCTACAAATGTCCATTTTTGCTAGAACTGAAAACAAGTTTAGATTAAAAAATATTTACCCTTATACTTTTCTGATCAAAGAAATTTTTAAGAAGAACTTTTATAAAAAATTTTTATATGGAAAAATTTTTGAGTATATGCTTTCTCATGAAACTTAATATCTGAGTACTTGATATTCTAGCCAAACCTATTTTTCCCACCTCAAGAAAATTAAAACAATATACAAAGATGAGTAAAGATCAAGAACAACTAGGTGAATGAAAAATATCCAGTAAGGAGCCCTCTCAAATACTGACTGGGAAATGACAAAATATCAAGGAGCCACACCAGACACAATCCAAACCTTCCCTGAGACAATGCAGAATTGTAGGAGAGAGGACAAATTATTGGTTATTATACCCTTTACCCTTACAGGATTCAATTCAAGTAAATTTACTGAGTGTTTCCTAAACACTTACCATGGGAAGGTTACTATGTGAGAGCTTGAGGACACTAACATGTTTCAAAGAATAAACATCTTCAAAGAGTTTGAAAATCAGTGGGTTGGGAAAGGCACAAATCATGTGTAGAAATACTATAAAAGTAAAATGTAAGTAGAGCAATGGCTATATACATTAAGAGCCATGACAAATGGCCAGTGAATAAAATGAATAGCTACTTTAATCTCCTGATGTCAGGAAGTATCCTTGCACATTCACTTCAAGAGACTGTAAGTTCCTTAAGAATAGGGAATGTTTGTACACATCATTATTTACTTCACAGTTGAAGGCTTCCTGTAGAGGAACAAGATCTGGCACGTTCTATGAAACTGGAAAACTATTCATAAACAACTGCATTTCTATTATAAAATGACCAATTTGGTGTAGTTTGTAGACACATTGCCTCATAATAACTATGTATATGAATGTATTATAGAATCTCTCATAAGCTTTCTAGTAGCTTGTAAAAGAATGGTAATATGTGTTTCAGAAGGGAATTCCTACCGAAAGATGAAATTATGTATAATTTTATTATTTTTTGTAGATTTTTCTAGATACCCAATGATCTAAGAGTTCTGATGTCAATCTCTCCAACTTCCTCCATCTTACAAACTTATATAGTTTGTCTTTCTTGCTGTGAAGGTACTTCTTCCCCATAAAATGGATGTAAGCTTTTTAATGGCAGGTACTGTTTCATTGTTATCTTAGTATATGTAGCACCTAGTAAAATGCCTCCAATGTGAAAACACAGTTCACTTTTTTTTTTAACTTGATTGAATTTCAGTTTTGAAGGAAGTCAGTATAAAGTGTTATGCTAGTTTCTGAAATGTCATAATATAAAATAGCATAGCTTTTGAATTCAAGATGGTTGGAATAATCTGTGGATGTTCCAAAATCTTAATGGATCTGTGATGTTATTGATGTGAGTACTCTTCAAAATTACAGCTCGCAAAGATCTATACCATCTCAACCTGTTTTTCATGTAACCATTTTTCATTAGTTCCTCCATAAATAATCTAGCCAATGCACTAAAGACCTTTTGAAAGGTCTTTGAATATTTTAGGACACCAGAGTGCCACTTAGGATATACACATGCTATGTTTTATTCTCACTATATGGATTGACATGCACTGAGTTAGAGAGCTCTGTAGATAGATCACTGGGCCTGGAGTCAGAAAGACCTGAGTTTAAATCTAGCCTCAGACGTTTACCAACTATATGACTGGGAAAATTATTTATCTTTGCTTTTCTTTGTTCCTTAAAATGTAGATAATAATAGCATCTACTTCACAGTGTTATTGTGAGGATCAAATGAGATAACATTTGTAAAGGATATAGGACAACACCTGATAGATAGGTATTTAATAAATGCTTATTTCTTTTCCCCTTTCCTTTTATGATTACTTATTTCCTAGATGAATTAGTTTTTGCCCATCTTATTACTTGAAATAAAATGCAGTTTTCTAACAATCACTTTATGTTTCACTTGCCTTTCAGATTTTGTACAGTTTTGGTTCTTTGGAGATGTTGGTGTTACATTATTCATTACTATATATTAAAAAAAAGAATGTTGATATTAAAAATATCATCCTTTTTTGTCAGGAAGCTGTTTGAGCGTACTGAAAGTACAGTACAGCTTCCCAAATGCAATTCCAATTAACCTCTCCTCCTTTACTCATTTTACACCCATGTCATTATCTATAGAGCCTCTTCAAGATATATAATGTATCATTAGATTGAATATGCCACTGCCTGTTCTTATCTCAACAATATGTATTATTTATCCATTTACTTTCACTCACATGGATCATGAAAAATTTCTTTTTTCACCCATGAAAATAATATTTTTATTAGCAGTTGCATGCATCTGCTAACAAAATATGGCTCTCTAACAGGCCTCCTAAGTGGATAGAATGTGGGGTGGGATTGATTTCTTTTGAGTGACCAGTGTTTTAACTTAGGATTCTCAGTGTTCTTAGGCTCATTTAGTTTAGAGTTATGACAATGTATGGATTTTTTACAATCAAATTCCTTTGCCTGATGAGAAGATAAAGGGAGCTTTCATTGTTGGTTTACAAATTGCTTATAATTTTACTTTGTTTTACTGGCCTTATCATTTTTAGTGTTGCATTAATTATATGTTATTGTTTCTGATAACTTCACTTTGCATCATATAATACAACCCTTCCACAATGTGCCTCTGAATTCCTCATTTTCTCCTTTAGTTCTATGTAATAATATTCTATAATATTTTTCTAATGCATGTTAGCATCAACTTTGAAAAGAGGATTTTTAAATTTTCTGTATGAATATTCACACCTCAGAGGATGGCTACATCTATGAATCAGGGTTTGATTTATTACTTCAGTGACTAATTGGACACCATAAAGTAATGGAGAATACCTTAATAATGCAGGTTAAACTTAAAAATATGCCATAAATTTATTTTTGCCCAAGAAAGCTGGTTGTTAAGCATTTACCAACACACCTCACTCATGTTTCATAGAAAATATGTGGACACATATTCAGTCTGTCAATTGGCTCACTTACTCCAATGTGCCTTCATTATAGTAGGTCTAAGTTCTCAGATAATAACAGCAAACACAATAACAATAACTCATTAACACTAACAAGGAGTGTTTATTTGGAACTTGAAAGTTTGCAAAGCTTTTTTACAACTTATCTTATTTGATCCTCATAAGAAACCAATGAGGAGATTGTTATTATCATTCCCCTTTATTTTTACTGTTGAGGAAACTGAGCCTCAGAAAGGTGACGACTTATCAGGGTCACATAACTGGTAATTTTCTGAGCCAGAATTTTATCCCAGATAAAAAGAGAAGGACCACCAATAAGATCCTCAAACTGTCTCAAGGTCCTATTGTCATAGAATGTACTTCTCTTCATTATTTTAGTTTCCATTTATATTAAACCAGACACATGATCTTAGGCATATCCATTTACTTTTCTGAAAGTTGAAATGAATAATAAAAGCATTGCACCTATTCATATATTAAAACAAATGTCAGAATAATAAATATATCAAAATCCACATGTAAATCTGGACACTTGACTTTCTTAGCAATGTACTTTCATACTAAAATCTGTCAGGAGATAGTGGAAAGATACTTCTAGGAACCTAAAAGGATGTATTGGAATGAGAAAAATCCATGCTCTCAGGGTTAGTTCGCAGCTTTGGATTTATCAGCTTCACTGTCCTCTTAATGTGTCAGGATTTCTATATATAAATTCATTGACAAATATAGTTTCTAAACTGAATAAATGCTTACATTGATAAGTTGAGATGATCCATGCCTATGCTTTACTATCTTAAATGTCTTCCCTGACAATGATGTCTCAGTAAAACTGTCTGATTTACTGTGAGACTTTTCTGATTTTCTGCTTCTAAGCTCTTCCTCTGCTTAGCTGAACTGTCTCCTTGTAACAAAAACAAGTGACTGTACAGAGAAAAGTTATGGTTTTGCTCTATGCAATTTCAAAATCTATCTTTTTGGTTTTCTCTTTTTTGTCCTGAGTTTATTCTCTAGGTCACTTCTGCAAATGATGCTATCTTAGCTAAAGGTTAGTAACCAGAATCTAATGAGTTTTTTTTCTATAATCAATTAAATTTCATTTTTTACTATACTCAAAGAACATTTATAGCACCCAAATTCTTTAGTTATCAATCTTCAAATCTTCATATGGCAAACAAGCATGCTGTGTTTCTTCATTCACTCCAGCACTGAATAACTTGTTACATTTACAAGTGAGCAACCACTACCTTAAACTCTCAATAAGACTAGCTGCTTTCCTTAAGACTCTAATTAAACCTGTGACCCAGACAAGTGAACTATAAAGGCAGATTTTTCTCACAATCAGATTTATGATGCCAAAAATGAAATTTCAAGAGCTATTTTCTCATTAAGTCACTCATTTATGCCCTTCAAATAAATCGTCCAATGGGTACCTAATTTTTTCACATCTTTGCTACCACCAAAAAAAAAACACATAACTGCCAGTAATACAGTGGTATATATTGGAATTTCCTTTCTTTTTAAAAAAATATTTCTTTGGTCATAACTAATCTAATGGAATCAGAGGAGTCAAGGAATTTAGATTTGAAAAAAATAATTCCAAGTTGTTTTTTTTTAATTTTGAGCCAAATTACAGCTTTAATAGGATACTAACGTATTTATGTTCCTCCATTTGTCTTCAACTCCATTTCTATTTTTGTAAGTTGTTTTTTTTTCAGTTTGTAGGTTGTAGGATGAAACCCAATTCACTCTCTTACACATTACTTCTCCTTTCTAAGGGGCCTGAAATGGAATCCAAATGTGGGTGTTGAATTTATGTTCAAAATTCAAAATAATTTAAAATAGAAAGATTGATGAAATTGATTTTTTTGTTTGATTTTTGCTTCTCCCTTCATCTATAAATGTTTTTAGGATGATCTGAATTAATTGAGTCTCATGTGAAGTTGTTGCAGATTTGTTTTCTCCTTCATGTTTATTCATAGGTATAAATGACTGGTAAGTTTACTTTTATGCAAGAAAGTCAGATTATACAACCTGCTCTACAAAAAAGGGGGTTGGTCAACTGAATATTTATTCTAGGGGGGCCAACCAGAATTTCATCCAAAGGTATTCTTCAAGAAGGTCAGGTTTTTTCCTTATCTTCTCATGGAAGCAGATTATATAGTTCCCTGCTCACCTCCTGTATGGCAAAAATGAAAATGGCCAAGATTAGTCTATAGTTTCAAAGCCAAATGAAATACCACAGCAACAGGAAGTCTAGATATATTCTAGGACACTGAAGACAGGCACAAACTCTCTTTGGGAAACATATTTTGCAAGGCACACAGGGAATTTCTTTTAATGTTTTAATTATTTTAATTATTATTATCATTTAGTGTTATTATATTAATAATATTATTATTAGTGTTTTAATTATTCATTATTGATTCTCATAAACAATTATTCAATCAATAACTAGGATATTCTTTCTTATTAATTCTAATATATAGTTTATCATTATAACATTAGATATCAAATGAGATATATGAAGATGATATATGAAACTTTAAATACACATAAAATGATGAATATAAACTGATTAAAGCTGTTTAAGTTATCTTTTATATGTCTCAAATCACAAATAGATGTTCTTGGAATGGTCAATGTAACTGATACTACTCAATGTATTTTAAATATTGTTGAGAAAAAAATCCAGTGTAATTTGTATAACCTAACTGAGAGATGGAAGAAGAAAAGGCAAAACTTAAAAGCTTCTCTAAAAACAAGATATAGGGGCAAGTAGAAGGCGCAGTGGATTGAGAACCATGCCTAGTGACAGGAGGTCCTGGGTTCAAATATGACCTCACTTCCTACCTGTGTGACCCTGGGCAAATCACTTAACCCCTATTGCCTGTCCCTTACCACTCTTCTGCCTTAGAACTAATACACAGTATTGATTCTAAGACTGGAGGTAAGGGTTAAAAAATATACAGGATAAAAAAGGAAGCAGTATATATTAATGTATGTACATATATACAATCACACACATCTGCACAAATGTACATACATACATATATGTGTATCTTTGCATTTATATGTGTACAAATCCTAACAATAATCAAAGGTAATTCTTTAATAGATAAGTAGCTAAAGGATATAAACAACATTTTAAAAACATATAATCAATTTGAATATGAATATTCAAAAGTTAATAAGAGAAATGTAGTCTAAAACAACAGTGAAGTTTCACTTTATATCTTCCAAATTGGAAACTGTAACAGAATATGCGAATTGTCAATGTGGGAAGGGTTGTGGATGTTGGTAGAGCTCTGAATTGCCATGGATTTTTTAAAAAGGCAATTTGAACTTGCATAAATACCATGAATAAGACATTCATGCCCTTTGATTCAGAAATTCCGCTACAGAGTTTATATCCCAAAGAGGTTATATATTAGAAATAACACATACATTTTTAAACATATATATATTCAAACATACAAATATTTACATTGTCATTTTGTGGCAAAGAATTAGGAACAGATTAAATTCTTATTGATTAAAAAGTGATCAAATAAATAGTGGTCCATTAATGTAATGAAATATTAATGTGCTTTAAGAAATATAAATATTATGACTATATGAAAGCATGAAAAATTTTATCCAATGTAGAGAAAATTAAGAAAATAAAAATTTACATATATAATATACACATATATAAAACATATGAGATATGGAAAGCTATGGAATGGCTATAGAAAACAAATGAAATCAAATGCCAATTCAATGGGCATTATAAAAAAGCATTTAAGGTCCAGCTAGAATTTTGCACTATAATTTCCAGAATCAATATTCCTAAAATTAAAGCAGGAAAAAATAAATTATGAGAGTGTACAAAGCAGATTTAACAATGATCAGTTCCAAGTATGAGAGAATTTTAAGACATTTTAGAGTGTTGGATAGTAAGTCATTGAATTGGTTGGCTTTGAGGTCATGACTTAAGGAGACAAGAGTAGGCCCAATAGGAGAAAAAGGCTAGGAAATAACAAAATTTTACATTAATAATGATACAAGCAACTATAAATTATATGGATTAGTAAAATAAGTAATTTAAAAACATATCATTGAAATATTATTGTATAATAAATTTTATTAGAATAAAATGATGAATATTTTAATGTAATTAAAATGTGCCATTGCTTTACATTTAAGTAAAAGAAATGCAAAGGATGGCACTTTAAAATAAAAACTTATGTTCATTAACATGAAACATGAGGTCAAAATTTTTGAGGTTAATATGGTGGAAGGTTATTTGGAAAAAGAAAACAGAACAAAAATGTTATGTGATTCATTTTTCTATACGAAACGAAGATACTTTTCAACTTAGCTTGGTTTAAAGCAAACATGATGCACAGCTGGAAGAAAATATACATTGACAGCAAATTTTATGTTTTCCTCTGGAAAATATCTGGGGATAGAGCCAGAAAAGCCAGCTGTGAAAACTTTCATCAGAGCATGAATAATAAACAAGACTTTATATTGTTTTAATTTAATTATCTATATAAAGGCCCAGGGTACTTATGTCATACTTCAGAAGAAACAAAATATTATACTTTCCACTTTAAGTCAGTAGAGCATATATAAGCTTTATAGAAATGTTATACATTTCTTCTATTGCATCTTAAATGCTTGAACACTGTATTATGTTTTTCAGTCATTTTCTTGAAAGATAAATTAAAAAGGCCACATTATAAATCTGATTGAATTGCTATTTAATGTCAACTACCATACTTTATTTAAGAATTTCCAATTTCATGCAATGATACTATGTAATACAGTTACTATATTAAAAACTCATTGTATTTTATTTTTGTGCTAGTGAGGAGTTGGTGCCCAAGAATCATTTATGTGATGCAACTAAGTTATAAGACATTTACTAAGAATTTAAACATTACAAAAACCATTTAAATTAATTTTACTTTTATTTAAACGTGTTGTTTAAATACAAACTTGCACATATAGAGATTTTGGTTTGGAGTTAATAATTTAAAATTCCAAATTTGCCATTTATTCCCCTGGAAAAGGATTTAAAATCTTTAGATAACACCTACTAATTTGGCAAATATGTTAAAAAATACCTAGAGGAAACAAAAACACATAATTCATTATTGATTCATTCATCTTTGCTAATACACCAACTGTTCTTCAAAGATATTTGGAATTATGTAGACAAGTTATTAAACAGATCTCTCCTCTCACCCAGCAAATCTATTGCTGAGTACATATCCCAAGAAAGTCAAATACAAAAAAAAAGCCTTTCCATATATACAAAAATATTAATAGCAGCACTTTTTATAGTAACAAAAAAAAAACAAACCAAAATAACTTGAAACAAAGTAGAAATATGGTATTTGGAAATTAACAATATACAGAATAATTGAATTAATGTATAAGAAAATGATACTGACATATGTCAAAATTCATACTCATTGCAATAATCAATTCTGGTTCTTGAAATCCAATAACTAACATTGTTCTACATCCAAATCATGAAACATTCAATATTTGTGATGAGGAGCATAATGTGGCATAGTGAAAGGAAACTTCTATTTAAATACAAATCTCATTACTACTGATTACTTTCTTTGTGACACTAGAGAAGTCACTTAAGCTCATCTATAAAAGAAGGGTGCTGGATGCATGTCCTCTGATGTCCCTTCCTGGAAGAGACCTATGATCTTGTGAAAACATGTGATGAAACATAAACTGCAAAACTCTTCTGATGTAATAAACTATAATTTCCTCCATCAGAATCTAAGTTCCTTGAAAACTAGGAAAATTTAGTTTTGCTTTTGCTTCTCCATCATTTATCTTGTCTTCCACATAGTAGGTACACAGTAAACATTCAAGATATAGGGGACAGTTGGGTGGCTCAGTGGATTGAGATCCAGGCCTAGAGATAGGAGGTCCTAGGTTCAAATCCAGCCTCAGACACTTCCCAGCTGTGTGACCCTGGGCAAGTCACTTGACCCCTCATTGCCTACCCTTACCAATCTTCCACCTATAAGTCAATACAGAGAAGTAAAGGGTTTAAAATAAAAAAAAAACATTCAAGATATAAATGTACTTGTCAAATGAATGAATCATGGGTAGTATTAAGAGTAGTTTTTCTAATATATATTTCTTTATTTTAGGGGAGATTTCTACTGAAGTGTAGTTTTTTGGGAAATAAGAGTATAAAAATAGAAAAAAAATTCCTAAAATAAAATAAATTATAATAGATGATGACTACAATTCCTTCTAGTTCGAAATCTATGATCTTATCATCTTATCCTCTATCATGTGGTTACCATAGCTAATAGATGAGTATTCAAATGTAGCATACTATAGTAGAAAAGAACCAAATCTGGAATTAGGCTGTGAGACATGTGGTTCTAATTGTACCTCATCCAGTAATTAGCTTTTTTTTTTTTTTTACATTTTTAAACCCTTAACTTCTGTGTATTGGCTTCTTAGGTGGAAGAGTGGCAAGGATGGGCAATGGGGGTTGTAATGGAGGGTTACCAGGGATGTTAACTATTATTATTTGTGGGTTCACACTGGGGTGAGAGAGACAGGAATGACAGATGGACAGGACCAAACAAGGTAGGGAGACCAGGGTTACTGCCAAGGAGTTAACTGTCAACAGAAATGGCAGTTATGCCCAACAGTCACTCAGCCCACCTAGGCAAGGGCCTATGGAGCCAGCAGGCAAAAGGTAAAAGTTTATAACAGTTCAATTGTGGGAAACAATAATAAAGGTTGGGAATAAGGGATTCTACACTTACAAGCTAAGCGCAAACCACAGGGTCAAGGGAAGGAATTATCTACACTAATCTAAGACCTAAGCCAGGCAGGGCCTAGAGAATAACAGGACTGGAATGAGAATCCTCACAGTAGAGTCCAGAGATATTTTCAGGATGCCAGGAACCAACTCCTCCAGAACTGATGGTCCAAAGCAGCCCAGTAGGGAGAAGAGTCTGCAAGATGTCCACCAGATCACAGATCACTCCCTACTCAGTGCTGTCATGCAGGATAGATGTCCTCTGCTTCCAACCTTCACACACTCCAGGATCCCAGGGAATCAGGGTGCAACTCCACTAGCTCTGAGGTCTCTCAGGGAATCAGTTACTGCCTGTCCCAACCACCATCCTTCTCAGAGAACAAGAGCCACTTCCTGCTTCCCCATTCCATGTGGAATTCTCCAGCCCTTCCTGCTAAGTTTAATACTAAACTAATAACTAAATAATCTTCCTCACAACAGGGTCAAGTGACTTGCCCAGGGTCACAAAGCTGGGAAGTGTCTGAGGCAGGATTTGAACCTAGAACCTCCCGTCTCTAGGCCTGACTCTCAATCCACTGAGCTACCCAGGTGCCCCCAGTAATTAGCTTTTTAATTAGCCAACTCACTCATCCTCTCTGGGCTTCAACAAAGTGAAAAGGTTTAACTAAGATAAATCCTAATTTCTTTTCCTGATTGTAAATAAGTCTCTGTCTAAGGCTAATTTCCCAGTCCAAGACAGATAAAATAGATACTCATGTTATAGAAAGCATCATTGCTTACTCTTTACAATAAGTTTTATTATTCCTAACAATGGCAGCCAGTATCAATGAAAAGCCAACAAGAATCAAGCTCATATTGGCTATTATAATGGGGAAAAACCAGGGAAGGTGCCTTAAATATTACTTTTGAGCTCACTGGGCTGGATAGGAGGCAGGAAGGGAGAATGGGTGAGACTTTACAAGTCTGGGAACCAGTTTTAACTACAAGGGAAAGACCATTGCCTGAAATGACAGTTAAGTTTGACCAACTGTCACTCAGCCCCACCCCAGCCTGGAATAAATACAGATTAATACATATACACAATGATGACCTAAAATTACTAAAAACACACAGGGAATCAGTTTAATAATAATATGAGGGGAATGGAAAGGGGGTGAGGTAAACTACAGCTAACAACCCAGGACTGGAGTGAAAAAGGGTAAGATCCCTAGCCAACTTGGCTTCTGCCAGGCTTTGTCAGCTTGGCTAAGGACCTGGGGAAGAAGACTTGAACTTGGGATCTCATAACTCTTCCAGGGATGTTACAGGATGCCAGGAACCAACTCCTCCAGAACTGATGTAGCCAGGTAGGTATTGAAGTCTGCAAGCTGTCCACCAGATCACAGGTCACTTCCCTACTCAGTGCTGTCTTGTAATATTGAAGTCCTCTGCTTTCAATCTTCACCACTATCCAGGATCCCAGGAAGTCAGGGTACAGCTCCACTAGCTCTGAGGTCTCCCAGGGTCAGTTACAGCTTGTCCCAACCACCATGGAGTCCTTCTCAGAAAGAGAGCAAGCCACTTCCTGCTTCCCCTATTCCATGTGGAATTCTCCAGCCCTTCCTGCTAAGTCTCCTACATAACAACTAAATAATCTTCCTCACAACACTATCAATAATTATATTGAGGCTAAGAAGGGTTAAATCATTTGTCCTAGGTCATAAAGTTAGTAAGCATCTGAGGAAAGGTTCAAACTCAGGTCTTTCTAATTCCAAGTCATATTGAATTATGGTAAAACTATAGCAAACTGCCTCTCATACCACTAATATTTATACATAACAATCTTTTAAACAGCAAGATAGTTCCCTCTTTTGAAGATTTTTCTATGCCACCTAGGTAAGGTAGAAATATCAATTGACTCCATTTTGGCACCTGCTGTAGAGAGGAATTAGTTTCCTCCCACCTATGGCTCTGGTGAGTACTAGAAGGCATGGTTGAAAAATTGCCATTTAAAGGCTTTATAAGTAATGGCTCTGTTATTACCAAGTTACTGAAGGACATGTATTTTCACAGCTCATCAACACCCAAAGGTGCTTTTTTGCCCTCTGGAAACACATTAATCTCATCATTCTTTCATATGACCACTCTTCACATATTTTAAGGACAAACATCATGTCATATCAAGTCCTTTGATCACCAGATTAAACATTTTAAATTCCTTCAATCATTTGTCTCTAAAATAGCATGTTTTACAGTCTCCTCACCAAACCTATTGCCTTCTAAATCAAGCACATTCATAATTCTGTTGATATTCAGTCTTTAATTTCAGTCACATCTGACTCTTTGTGACCCCATTTAGGATTTTCTTAGCAAAGATAATGGAGTGGCTTGCTATAGCCTTCTTTACTTCATTTTAGAAAAGAGGAAATTGAAGCAAATAACATTAAATGATTTGCCTGGAGTCACACAGCTAAAAACCGTCTAAAGTCAGATTTGAACTTGTTCCTCATGACTCTAAGACTGTTGCCTCCAACAATTTCCTAATATTCTCCTTAAATTATAGTAAATCAAACTGAAAATATTTCAGGTGTGATGTGACTAGCACAGAGCATATTGTAACCACAGTAATACAGTCAACCCCTTTCAAATTGGCTCGTCTAAACAAGCAGATGAAACAGAAAACACACAAATTATAACCATATTAGCTAGGTAGCTCAAGACCTGAGTTCAAATCCAGCCTCAAATATCTCCTAGTTATATAATTTCAAGTCATTAAGATATTTTATATGTCTAATTTGTAAAATGAGATACAGGATTGTTGTGAGGGTCATGTGAGATAATATTTATAAAGTACTGAGCACAATGCCTAACATGTGGTGCTTATTAAAAACTTGTTACCTTCATTTCATATCACAGAAGTTTAACTGACATAAAGCAATAACCACAGTAAGAAAGCCAATGAACTTCAAATAAGCAACATTTATTGAGGAGATATATGGTATCTAAGGATAACACTAATTTTAAAATATGAACTACTTTTTCAAATCTTAAAGACAATAGAAAGTTATAAATAGCAAAAAAAAATAGAAGAAAATGTGAATGCACAGAAAGTTTGCTGTGAGAATCAAACTCAACAATCCCTGAAAAGGCTAAGAATTTATTTGGAAGGCAAACAGAGACAAACAAAATTCAATATTTTTCTATTAAGCTATTTTCTCTACCAGTAACAATGGAGAAGCAATGATAGTAGGTCTCTGACATGTCCTTAACATGCTATTTCAGGGGGCATCTAGGTAGCTCAGTGGATTGAGAGTCAGGCCTAGAGAGGGGAGGTCCTAGGTTCAAATCCGGTCTCAGACACTTCCCAGCTCTGTGACCCTGGGCAAATCACTTGACCCCCATTGCCCACCCTTATCACTCTTCCACCTAGGAGCCAATACACAGAAGTTAAGGGTTAAAAAAACATGCTATTTCAAAAAATAGAAATAAAAATAAACAAAAATACAGGAAGAACATCTGGACCAGATCAAATATATACAAAAGAGATGTATACTGGAGGAAACACATATTGGAGAAAATTAGGGAGTATACTCAAAATATCTGAAAGATTTGAAGACACTTTAAGTCTAGGAAAATCCCAGACATAAATATACTTGAAAAAAGTATCAAGAAGATATCAGTAAGTACTGACCCATGTGCTTACTCTTTCATTTATGCAAAGTCTTTATGATAATACATTTTCTCACAACATCCTTAATGAAAATATTAGAAGGAAAGAAGAAGCTTTCAAATTAACTGAAAATTGAAATAGATTTGTCATGTATGAGAAGAGAGAATAACGTAAGGTGGGGTATGCTGCACTGATTATATCCATATGATCTTCAAAGACCTCACAGAAGCCTCTTAGTATGTTGAATAAATGTCTTGGCTAGGAAGGAAATAATGCAATAACAGTAGGAAAATCAGTGGACATGAAGTCAGAAGATTCGAATCTCAGCTCTACCTCTTACCAACTTTGTGACCTTGAGCAAAATACTATAATTATAAATAGTTTCCTCACTTGTAAAATGGGAAGGAGAGAGCACAAAGGTTAAACTAGATGGCCTCTCTGGTATCTTCCTGGTCAATGCTCATGGTGCTATTATTTATTAGAGGAAATGAAGAATTATTACAAAAGATGAGAAAGTATAGACAATTGTACTCTTCACATTTAGAATGAATAGCTAGCTATGTAAACGAAAATACAGATATTTTGAAGTACATCATAACTTCAGTCTTTCTGATGGCAAAGCAAGAAACCTGCTCAGATAAGTACAAAGATATTTTTCATGAGTAGTTGGGCCAAAGGATAAATTCTTTAGCCATGGTAATTAATGCACACTAGAATTAGTCATCAAAAATTAAATCTTGGTAGATTAGACTACCGAATACTTAATAAGAATGTATGTGTGTGTGCATGCCCGTGTATGTATCTTAATTTTAAAAATGTATTAACTACTTTGGTAATGGAAGTCTAAAGAAAAATGATGAGACCCTATTTTAAAATTCACTAATTACTTAAGTAGCCTCTATAGTTTTCAGGGCCCTGTAAGATTCTATGCTCCTAAAATGGGCATATTTATTATAAAAAATAAATCAGAAATAAATCAATACTTTGTCATTCAGAAGGAATGTGATATATAACAGCAATATGACTGGGATTCTTATTTTCATATGTATGCATTCTTTTTATTGTTTACTAGAAAATAATGGCAGTGATCTTGGTCATGACGACATCTTAAATTAATTTGGGAGACTGGTTTTTGGACATGTTCTTAAGGAAATCCTAATGTCTTCTTACTACATTAGAATGAAATTGTCAAGACAAACCTGGAAGTACAATTTTGTTTAAAATATTAATATTAACTGATTATCCTTCTTATCATCTCAGATCCCCAACTCTTTCTCTGGTAAACAACATTTAACAAATGTTTTCACTGACAAACAGCATTTTTCTGTTAACTCTATTTTTATAAAAGAAATGTTTAAAACACAAGAATATTTCTTATATGTGTTAACTACATAGATTTTTAAAATTATGAATTAACTGAGAGCTTTACTCCCAAGTAATTTTATTCAATGTAAGCAACTACAGAAGATAAAAACAAAAAATCTCCTTCTCTGTGGCAAAGAATGCAAGAAACTAATTGCAAATAACAACTTTCACCATGCCAGTTATATTTACACATTACCAAATGAAGAATTACTAAAGAAGAAATTGAATAGGATGGTTCATATTTTCTGTGGTTATTTTGGAAGTGGTTCTTTGGTGGAGTAGCTAATGCCCATGACTTATTCTGATCTCATTTGTAGCCAATGATTTAATCTGCATGGTAGCTATTCAGAGGAAGTGCATTTATGGATCTGTGAGTGAACAAAATGTTACCTATTCATTCTTCTCCTCTTCTGGGAAGGATAAGTGGTTCTCTTTTATAAAATCACTATGATCCCTAAAGATAGGTTTACCAGTAATTTTTTCTCATTAATGTAGTAGTAGAATAGGAAAAAGAGAACTCATTGAAGCTTACATATTTTGTCATGTTTTGGATAAATGAAAAAAATTGCATAACAAAACAGCCAATATTTATTTAGAATTTTAAACTTGGAAAAGTATTTTATATGCTATATCCATAAATCCTCAAAGCAATCCTGTGATGCAGATTATTCATATTTTATTTATTTAATATTTTAATGTTATTTAATATAATTAATTTTATTTATTTATAATATTATTCATATTTTGTAAATGAAGAAATTGAGACTGAAAGAAGTTAAATTATTTGTAGGTACACACAGTTAATAAATGTCTGAGGAAGGATTCAAATTTAATTCAATCCTGACTTCAAGATCAGCAGTTTATCCAATTTGGCACCCAGTACCTTATAAAACTTTTTTTTTTCACTTTGTTTCAAGCCCATGGTTTGGGTTTTTATAAATAATCATTTGAAATATTTGGATATGAAGAAATTTATATTGGCCAGTAGTTACTAAAATGTAATGATTGTGGAACTTCAGAGGGCCCAGAGGTATTTATAGGGTTTCTTCAAGAACAAAACTAATTTCATAATAATACTAAAACATTTAATTCCAAATACAGTAAATATTCATAATTATAACACAACAAAAGCTCTTTGTGGAATTCCCAATTATTTTAAAGAATGTAAATGAGACCAAATGTAAATTGTAAATTTACATGTAAATTATAAAAATTGCAAAAAAAAATGTAAATTGAGAACAAAAAGTATAAGAACTTCTGGCCAAGGCATTCTTTCTATCGTACTTGATTTCTATGCTTTTTTTTTTCCTTTTAATCCAGTGAGATTCATTTACAGAAAATTTAGAAATAAGATGTATAGAAATGTGAGCAGTAAAGAAAAAAATTGAGAGATTCAATAAGATTCAACATTTGACATAGAGATACTTGTTACTCTTGAGAACATTATCATTAGTTAGAGAAGTATAAAGAAGTATACATTGACAAAGGAAATTGAATCAAGTTGAATATGATTGGATAATACAACTCTACCACAAAAATTAAGGGACGAGAAAGAGAAATGAGTGGGGAGAAGAAGGAAGGATAGATAGAAAGGGATAAATTATCTCGTATGTTGTTATTTTTGTTTAATACCTGCTGTGTATTTGTCAATTTAAAAGACATTTTTAAAGAAAACAAAACAAATCTGCAAAACTAAAATCCTTACTTTTCAAATGTTTATAGTCTCATGAATTGCTAGGGAATATGATCACATGCATAGAATACTGTAAAGGATTTTTTTAATGATATGTGTATTGAGCAATCTAAGTGCAACAGATGCATATTTTTTTAAATAAAGACTTCCCAGACTAGCAGAATAGGAAATAGAATACTTAAGCAACACTATCTCAGAAAAATAAATTGAATAAGCCATAAATTAATTCCCCAGGAAAAAAAAAACAAACAACCCTGGGTCAGATGGATTCACAAGTGATTTAAAGAGCAATTGATTACAAAACTAAAAAAAACAATTTGGGAAAAAATAGTACAGTAATGTACTCTACTAAATTCTTTTTATAATACCCACCTGGTGCTGAGTCTGAATCAGAAAAAAGAAAAAAAACAGAGAAATACAACTATAGACCAATGTCTATGAGTATTGATTCAAAAATTTTAAAAATATATAATAAGGAAATTTCAACAATATATCAAGAGGATCAAATAATATGATCAGGCAGGTTTTATACGAGGAATGTAGAGATGGTTAAATATTAAGAGCAATATCAGCATAATTGACCATATCTATAACAAAACTAACAGAAATCACATAATTATCTCAATAGTTATGAAGGTCCACTTTCCCACAAGATGGAATACATGTGAATGAGTGCTGCATTAAATCTCTGACTCATGTTGAGCTTACAATCCATTAACATCACCATTTTCTTTTCTTTTGCAATACCTTAATGTCTTGAATGCTATTTTACTATGACTTGGAACTACTAATATAGGAATCTTACACTCCTAAATGATAACTTTAGCCCTGCATAAAAGTGATATATAACTTACACCTCCATAAGTTGTCTTTTAAAACACTTCATGATGTTAAAAAAGAATGCAAGCTACTAATAAAAGTTTATTTAACTGTCAAGAATTAATCAGATCACATATTAAATTTCTAAGAAATGGTTAGAATATTTACACATTAGTGTATATGAAATCCTTCTGAAAAGATCATTATTTAAAAAAATATTCTCTGAACAGAACTTGAACTTAACCTTCCTTTTTCACCAACTTTATTTTTTGAAAAAAAAAGATGATGTATTAAGTAGTTTCCATAGGGTTTATGATCCAACAACTTTAAACATGATAGAAAAAGTTAATATAGGAAATTTAAAGTCAGCCCTGGTAAACAAGGAGTCACGCACTGTCTGCTAAGCACTAGTGAAGGTCATTTTTGTTTTTCTATCACTCTTCTGTTGATCTAGTGATATGAGATACAAATTACTGTCATATTTTCATTAATTATCAATGTCACAGTCTAAATAGCTACCAAATTCTGAGAAAAAATATAAGTAGTACTTTTACTTAAAAGATGATTAACCTTTGTAGGAGGATATATTACTCTTCCTTTGCAAATAATACTTTTAAAAGGTATCATTTTTTTAACATTTCTCTTTGAATTTCATTATCAAATTTACTATTAGTCACACTTGTCAATGGTATCTTCTTCTCTAGATAGATCTCTTGAGGTTTGTCTTATACTTTTGTATCATTAAACATAAATCAAATAAATCTCCTTGGCTTGATTTCCATAAAAGGAAACAAAAAAGGTGAAGAAAAACTTAAATTTATAAGTAGGCCCAAAGACACACTGAAGATTTGGGACTGGGATATATGTCAATGCCATTTTTTATGTTGCCTTAGTCTACTGTGAGATAGGAAAACTTTGGTATTTTTAGTTTTATCTTGTCTAGTTTCTCTGCTCTTTCTCCCCCTAGGCAAGATAACACCGTGAAGTTTCTAAGTGGAACAATTCTAGAATGAAATGACAAAAGATAACTTGTATTTCCCTTTATCCAGGATTGAGATCTCATATCATGCTCTGAAGTATACTAGGTGCTGTGCTTTTTCTTCTTCATCTTCGTTTCTATCTTTTTTTCCTTAATCATGACTATCAGGGAGGAAAAGTGATTATACTTGTCACATTTTCCCCTGTAATTATCCATATCTGGCCTGCTGTAATTCACAGGTGACAACATAATTGTATGTTTCATCTCTTCCAGGGTCTAAAAGTATGGCCAGGATTATGAAAATGCACAACTCCCTCTGCTAGTTCCTCATTTTGAAGCAAAGCATAAATAGAACAGTAAGAAAAAATTAAATGCTGATTTCAGCAATTATTCCCACTAATCATTTTAAAAGAAAAAATAAAACCTTTTTCTTCTAATCACCTTCATGAAGAAAAAAAATCCTTATCACTTGTAATCCTCAAAATATGTTTATTAAATAGAAAATACTCTGTTTTACTTTTGGGATTAATCTACCATTACATCCCAGTGTCACTATTACCCAAGGGATTAGCAAATTAGTTGATAAATCAACTGATGAAAATATATTTACAATAATTATGTAGTTCACGAGTTCAAGAAAATCTCTTTTGAAGACAAGGGAATTAAAAATTTCTTCTGACTATTTTAAATAATAACAATTTCAGATTTTTTTTGTTACTTAGAAGGTATTAATAATTTTGAGTCCCACAAATAACACTACTTTTCATTTCTTTAAGAAGCACCTTTCTTCTTATAAATTTAATGAGTTTCATGACATATTATTCAGACTCACAGCTACTCAATGAACTGTGTATACATTTTCATAGGAGATAGTGAAAAAGCTAAATTGCACCCTAAATTGAATTTTTATCAACATGTAAAAGGTAGGTTAGAAAGAGGGAAAATAAATAAAATAGTCATTTTCATAGTAACTTTGGAAAAAGTAAATTTATAAACCAAAATCTCTCAGTAAAAACCCAAAACATTGAGTTTTATTCCCTTGAATCTCATATCTGAATATTATTAATGAGTGTTACATATTATTTCTAATACCTTAATATGTAAATAGGATAATATTAATTTCACTAAAGGTCAACTATTAAAGATATCCAATTTCTCCTTAATACAGCAAGTTGCAGAATGAGAGTCTTGGTAGATTGGATAGTATGAAACTTTGGTTTAATATTTAAGAAAAACTCTCTGATCTTAGAGAACACCATATGTATTCTCCTATGAAGATTATATATGGGAATGATTTTATTTACATTCACTTTATAAAAAAGGGAAAGGAAAGGGAAAACCTTAAGTGGTCATAATGATAGGAAGATAAGAGGAGTCAATTAATAACTATTAATAAGATTTACCCAAGGTCCACACAAGAGCACTCACAAAAACCAAGTTAAAAAAAAGAGGTTCAACAAACACTTATTATGCACTGACTCGGTACTAAGCATTGCAGTAGACAAGATAGGCTTTATCAAAGATGAAAAAGTGGACAAATTACTGAAACTTCTTTAGCATTAAATATAAATTTCTAAAGGGTATGACAGAAAACAAAGGGTTCGATAATTCACATTAGTCTGAATCCCAGTTAACACTTGCTGGCTATATGATTTTCTGGAAAGTGACTCAATTTCCTTGACCCTGAGTTTACTCATTGTCAATATGAGAATAAGAGCATTTGTAGTTCTTTTTTTTCCAGGGTTGTGATTGTCAAGATTAAATAATGTATATGCAAGTTATTTGCATATATAAAGCACTGTAAATGTAAGTGATCACTATGGTGCCACCATTATGCTACCTTGCACAAAATGAACTTAGCGAATATTTGAGAATGTATAGTACCTGACATTATCTATAAAATGAAGGCTATGATCCCTATGGACCTATAATACCTTAATTAAATGATGGTGGGGTGTTATCTGTCTGCAATTTTGATAGTAGTGGGGAAACAAGTAATGACAAGATTAACTACCCAGGCTCAGCTTCTTGATGTAAGTCAGTTCTCTGAGACATTTCCCTTCAAAGCTCAGCTGAAGGTAGATCTTCTACAATATGCCTTTCTTTATCCCTATTTCTCTTATCTCTAGCCTGTCACTGTTCAAATCAATATCTACTTTCTAGATAGATAGTATAGATAGATAGATAGATAGATAGATAGATAGATAGATAGATAGATATAGAGATATTCTATATTTATGTGTTTGCCTCAATAGGATATAAGCTCCTTTTGGTCTTAATACATACTCATTTTCATTAATTAACTGAAGACATAACAAGCTTTGAAGATCTTTGGCTTTGGTGTACCATCTTGAAAGATTATATCAACAGAGTCTCCTTACAGAATTGTGGACAGCAATTCAAGAAATTAAAAATGTTATGTCTACTACCAAAACTGTGGTCTGGAAGTCCTGAAAATAATCATAATCAAGAATTATTTCAACTTTTCCTGAATATAAAATATTATTTGATAGTCAATAATAACAGTTTTTGTAAAAAAGAAAAAAAATGTGCTTCTAGTCAAAGGTAATGGCAAAGATTGTGATTATATACTTTAATTACCAAAGTTGGTTATATTTATTTAACTTAGAGGGCTTGACCTGAGATGACTTAACCCTGTTTGCAATCCAAGTAATAATTGAGTACCTTAAGGAGAGTAAGACATGTCTAGTTATAGCACAGTACATTAGCTGAACAATAAGAATTACCCATTGTCTGTCTGTGTGTATTTCATTCATAATTAGTTTACATTTATGACTTCCTTTAGCCCAGCTTGTCTCCTTGTTCATACATCTGCTACTTACTCTTGGACAGTATGTCCATACAACTGCCAGTTGTATGTACTAATGAGCTTCACTACTGACCTTTCTCCATTATAATCCTTTAAAAATTGCTTAACAGGTCATAGGACTTTTAGATTTACACATATATTCTCAGGGACAGAGGAAAGATATCAGGAATGCTGAAGGATGATAACATCAAATAGAAATCTATATGATTATTTTCTTTCCAAAAAAGAACACAAATTCATTAAGAAGAAAAATAAAAATGTCCACCTTAGTTACTTCCTCTCTTTAGGTCTATTTTCTATTCTGAAAAATGTGGAGGTTGAAATAAATAATCTCCAAAGTTTTTGACATGAGCTCTATCAAACATTCAAAAGAAACACTTATTTTTGTCCATCAATTTCTCAATTCCATATATTTGTATTACATAATGATTACAGGCAAAGAAGCATCATACCCAGTGCTATGGCCATAAAGATAAAAGGAAAAAAATCAATCTTCAATGATTTTACATTCTTTGGAGGATTTTAACTTTTACCCTTATATATAAAAGTATCTTAAGGCTAATACTTGAGGAAGAATTGTTTCTTGCATACCTGTAAATAAAGAATATTGATGATAGAATAAAATTGGCTCAATCAGAGGTAGATATTTTGCTCTAATTCTTTCAGTGTCAGCCACAATGTCAGAAGATCTGTCAAACTCATTATGTTCGGGAGAATCAAGAAAAAAAGTCAAAGTAAATGATTTTTCACCAGTGTAGAGCATTTTAGGAAAATAGGAAGGTAGCAAGGAGACTTAATAGTTGGCCAAAGGAGATTCCAGGAAATCCCTGCACTATCACTAGAAACAAGGATAAGTGTACTTTTAGCACTCTGTCACTCATTATCTCATTCTGGATCACAGTTCCAGGAGAAAGCCTTGGTGCTAACTATGCAAGGATTAAAGAATAGGTTCAAAAAACATAGTTAGGATGACAGTATATGAAAATAACAAATATACAAATCAACATGTCCAAACCAGGTAATGAATTTATAAAGCATAAATCAGGAAATCAATGAACAGATTTATTCTCAGATTTTAATGCTTCAGAGGTAATGAAATATTATGAAACTGAATAAGTTAATTAATTTATATAGGATTGCAATTTTCATTATATTAGCTCATCCTACCCATGAGCAATTAATTTTTTTCCAATTGTTTAGATCTATTTTTATTTGTGTAAAAAGTGTTTTGTACTTGTGCTCTTATAATTCCTGAATTTATCATGACAAATAGATTTTCAAATATTTCATATTGTCTAGAGGAGCAATGAGTTCCTTTTAGAGACAGAGTGACAGGCCCCACTGCCATCCCCACGCAGACCAAGGGCTATGCTCTTCCTGACAGATTCCTGAGCTCATTCCACTCCCAGTCTTACCCAATACAGGGGACAGAGAAAGTGTACCTATTGGCTTGCTGGTAGAGGGCAGGTGATGTGAAAAAACGTTGTCAAGAGCAGTGGAGAGGGAGAGGAGATCAGCCCCTCCTAAGGTCCTCTGACTTTCTAGTAATGAACTTTGGGGGGGGGGAGCTGCGGGTCTACAGAGAATTCCCTATGTGCCACCTTTGGCACTCCTGACATAGGTTTACCATCACTGGTCTAGAGTGATTTTAAATGGAGTTTCTTTTTTTAACTCTTGCTGCTGGGTTTTGTTGGAAACACATAGAAATGCTGATGATTACTGGGGGTTTATTTTGTACCATGCAATGTTGCTAAAGTAATTAATTATTTCCACTAGCTTTTTAGTTGATTTTCTCATATTCTCTGAGTATACCATCATGTAATCTGAAAAGAATAATAGTTTAGTTTCCTCATTACCTACTTTAATCCCGTTCCCTTCAATTTTTTCTTCTATAATACCTAACACTAGATTTTCTAGTACAATATTAAATAATAGTAGTGATAATGGGCATCCTTGCTTCACTCCTCAACTTTTTGGGAAGGTGTCTAACTTATCCCCATTGGAGATGATACCTGCTGATGGTTTTAAATGAATATTGCTTATTATTTTGAGGAAAGACTCTGTTCTTCCTTTACTTTCCAATGTATTTAATAGGAATGGGTTTTGTATTTTTTCAAAGGCTTTTTCTGACTCTATTGAGGAAATCTGGTTATTTCTGTTAGTTTTGTTGTTGACATGGTCAATTATGCAGTGTAACAATTAAAGAGAGCCAGTAACTGATGTTTAATAGAGGGGAGAGAGTGTCTATGGAGTGAGTCTCTCTTCCAGCTCTCCCCTTGGGCTGAATATTACACTGGGAGATTTTAAGGGGTTGTCACCTCAAAACTGGGTGACCTGGATGGTCATGCCACCCCACAGGAGTTGGGGGTGAGGCTTCCCTATAAGATGAGGTATATGGTGGCCTGATCCAATTCTAAATAAGGATGGGTACACACAAACTTGCCTCCAATCAGTTAATTTCACAGCAGGTGGTCCAGCTTCAAGATGGAGATAGCCAGACCAAGCTGTGGTTCCCCTCTCCCTTGTTGTCTCTCAAGCACTCTGGAATGCTGTCTGACTGATGAGTGGCTTGTATTATTCATGAATCAGGGATTGAGGAAAGAGGTGAAGGGCAGAGGGATATTGGGGTGCCCTCTTTTCCCTCTTTTTCTATTTCCATTTCCTATTTATATCCTTTTCTATAATGGTAAGTTATACCGGAAAGGGTCTCTCAGCAAGGGCGGGTAATGGGTGAAGGAGACTAAGAGGTTGCTCCCAAAATGGAGTCCAAAAACTTAGCTGACTCAATTGTTGAAGTCTTGATGGGTGAGATGTGATGGAATGGCTTTGTTCAGGGAATCAGGATTTCAGTTTCCAAAGAATGATCCTCAGAAAGCCCTCAGGACTGGATCTGAAATGGGAGGTCCTCCTCCCCTCTCCTCCCAGGCCTCTGCTGGAAGTTCCTCCTCTCTTCCCTCCTTAGAGAAAATCCCCCAGAATTCTCTCTGGTCTCAACTTTCAGCAACTGTCAGCAACTTCTTTCTCTGGCTCCTTTTTGTCCCATCCCCCTTGTACAAATCCCATCCTTACAGCACATGGTTTTCCTCATATTAAACCAGACTTTCATTGTTGGTATGAATCCCAACTGGTCAGAGTCAATAATTTTTGTGATAACTTGCTGTAGTCTCTGCTAATATTTTATTTAAGATTTTTGCATATATGTTCATGAAGGTGATTGGTCTATAGTTTTCTTTCTCAATTTTTGGTCATTTTGACTTGGGAATTGGTATCATTTTTGCATCATAAAAAGAATTTGGTAAAACTCCTTTCCTTATTTTGTCAAATAGTTTGTACAGTATTGGGATTAATTGTTTAAATGTTTAATAGAATTCACTTGTGTATCCATTTGGTCCTGGGAATTTTTTTCTTCTTTTTTCTTTCAAGGAATTCCTTGAAGGCTTTGTTTAGTTTCTTTTTCTGAGATGGGATTATTTAAGTATTCTATATCCTCTTGTGTTAGCCTGAGCAATTTATATTTTTGTAAATATTCACCTATAATTATTGTCATATAATTGGGCAAAATATCTCTTAATAATTGCCTTAATTTCCTCTTCATTAGAAATAAGATTGTATTTTTCACTTTTGATACTGTTAATTTGATTCTCTTTTTTATTTAGATTAGTCAATACTCTATATATTTTATTTTATTTTCAAAGGACCAACTCCTAGACTTATTAGTTCAAGCGTTCTTTTAATTTTAATTTTATTAATTTCTCCTTTGATTTTTAGGATTTCTAATTTAGTTTATATCTGAGGTTTTTAAAATTTGCTCTCTTTCTAGCTTTTAAAGTTGCATTGATCTCCTCCCTCTCTATTTTTTTAAACCCTTGTACTTCGGTGTATTGTCTCATAGGTGGAAGATTGGTAAGGGTGGGCAATGGGGGTCAAGTGACTTGCCCAGGGTCACACAGCTGGGAAGTGGCTGAGGCCAGGTTTGAACCTAGGACCTCCTGCCTCTAGGCCTGACTCTCACTCCACTGAGCTACCCAGCTGCCCTCTCCCTCTCTATTTTGCTGATATAGGCACTCAAGAATATAAATTTTCACCTGAGTACTCTTTTGGCTATATACTATAGACTTTGATATGTTGTCTTCTCATTGTCATGTTCTTCAGTGAAATCAGTAATTGTTTCTTTGATTTGTTCTTTCACTCACCTCTTTTGAGGAATTAGATTATTTAGTTTCCAAATAATTTTAAATTTGCCCCTCTATGAACCCTTATTAATTATAATTTTATTGAACTATGATCTGAAGAAGTTGCATTCATTATTTCTGCTTGTCTGCAATTGTTTGCAATGTATTTATGCCCTAATACATAGACAATCTTTGTATAGGTACAATGTGCTACTGAAAAAAAGTATATTCCTTTTTATCACTATTCAGTTTTCTCCAGATATATATCAACTCCAGTCATTCTAATATTTCATTAACTTCCCTTACTTCTTTCTTATTTATTTTTGGTTTGATTTTTCTAGTTCTGATAGGGGAAAGTTAAGGTCCCCCACTAGTATGGCTTTACTATCTATTTCCTCCATAAGCTCCTTTAGTTTCTCCTTTAGAAATCTGACTGCTGTACCATTTGGTGCATATATGTTGAGTATTGATATTTCTTCATTATTTATACTACCTTTCTTCAAGATGTAATTACCTTCCTTATCTTTTTCATGAGATTTATTTTTGCTTTAGCTTTGTCTGAAATCATGATTGCTACTCCTGCCTTTTTTGTCTTACTTGTAACCCAGTAAATTCTGCTCCAATCTCTTACCTTTACCCTATGAATATTTACCTTTGTCAAGTGTGTTTCTTGTAGACAACATATAGTAGAATTCTGGTTTTTAATCCATTCTGCTATCTGCTTCCTTTTTATTGGTGAGTTCATCCCATTCACAGTAGTGATAACTATCTGTGTATTTCCCTAAATTTTGACTTTCTCTTTAGATTCTGCCTTTTCTCTTATTCCTCTTGCCCTCCCTTCTAACTTTGTGCTTTTAGTCAGTTTCTTCCATTTCCCTTCCCTAATGTTATTCCTCTTCCCAGCATCTCCCATCTTATTGATTTCTCTCTTACTATAGTGCCGTTTGAATGAGCCTCCGACCTTCTCCCTCCCTTGTATTGCTCTCCCCCCAAGCCCATTTATTAACCTTCTATTTCTTTATAGGGCATGATACAATTATCTGCCCCAATGTATCAGATTGTTCTTCCCTCTTTGAGTCAATTTCAATGCTCGTAAGATTTAAGTATTACCTGTCTCCAACCTCTTTCATCCTTCCATTGTATTGGTCTTCTACCCCTCCCCCATTAACTTCTTTATGAAATGTAAATACACCTCATTTTATCACTTTTCCCATTTCTCTTAGTATTATCCTCTTTTTTATCCCTAGTTATATATATATATATATATATATATATATATATATATATATTGACATGTCATTCTATATGATTTGTCACTGTTTCCTCTCTTCACTTCTTCTAGCTACTCTGATGATAATAACAATTTTTAAGAGTTACCAATATAATTTTTTCTTATAGGAATACAAATCATTTAAACTTATTGGGTCCATTAAACATTTTTTCCCACTTTCTTAATTACCTTTTGGTGTTTCTCTTGGGATCTGTGTTTGGGCATCAAATTTTCTGTTTAAATCAGGTCTTTTTTTAGCAATGCTTGCAAGTCTTCTATTTTAATAAATGACCATACTTTCCCCAGCAAGAATATACTCACTTTTGCTGGTAGTTGATTCTTGGTTGTAGACCCAGTTCCCTTCTTTTCTGGAATATCGTGTTCCATGCCTTCCGGTCCTTTACTGTGGATACAGCCAGGTCCTGTGTTAGCCTATCTGTGGCTCCATGATATCTGAATGTTTCTTTCTGCAGTTTGTAATATCTTTTCCTTGTTCTGGAAGTTCTTGAACTTGGCTATAACATTTCTGGGTATTTTGAATTTGGGATTTAATACAGGAGGTGATTTGTGGATTCTTTCAATCTCTACTTTACCATCTTGTTCAAGAATATTAGGGAAATTTTCTTGGATGATTTCCTGTAGAATGATATTCAGGCTTTTTATTTTCTCATGATTTTCTGGTAGTCCAATAATTCTTAAATTGTCTCCTCTGCGTTTATTTTCAAGGTCTATTGTTTTATCAATGAGGTGTTTCATATTTTCCTCAATTTTTCATTTTTTTGATTTTGTTTTATAGACTCTTGCTCTCTTGTGAAGTCATTTGCTTCTAGTTGTTTGACTATAATTTTTAAAGACTGAATTTCATCCCTGGCTTTTTTTTATCATCCTTTTCCTTTTGGATTGTTTTTCCTTTGTAAGTCATCTTTAACTTTCTGTGCCTTATTATCAAACTGACCAATTCTGGCTTTCAAACCACCATTTTCTTGTTTTAGTTCATGTGCCTCTGTTTCCAGATGACCTATTTTGATTTTTAAGTTCTTTTCCCAATTTTTTAGCTTCTCTTAATTGTTTTTTGAGTTGTGTTTTGAGTTCTTCCAAAGTCTGCGGCCAATTCACTGGATTTCCCAAGTTTTTGCTTGGTGTTCCTTGGTCATCCTCTGACCCATTTGTTCTTTGTTCATTACCTGGAAAGAAGCTATTGATTGTAATTTCTTTTTTTCTTTTTCTGTTGTTTACTCATATTTTTTTTCCTTCTTCTCCCCCTCCCCCCAGTCATTGGATGCATTCTTGTTCCTCTGTTTATTTTTTGGATCTGTGGATTTGGGCTTGTCTGTCCTGAAGTGGCTTCTTCTCTAATCTGCTGACGAACTGTTGATGCAAGTGGCCTGTTGTATTGATGAGCCCTGAGGTCAGATCTTCCTCAGCCTCCAGGACAAGTCAAAGGGGAAAGTGAAGGTGTGGAGGATGAAAGGAAGTTAAATTTGTCCTCCTCTCCTCCCCCTTGCCAGCTGCCTCCCCACAGGCTGCCTGGTCAGTGCCAGAGTCTCCAGTCATAGCACTAAGGTACTCTGTTGTACTTAATAGTTTTTCCCTGGGATCTCAGTCAACAGGATTCTTAGTGTGGATCTGAATACAGTAGATGGAGGTAAGGTGTTGGAGATTGGGCTTTCCTGTCCTCTGAAGGCTTCTTGTCTTCACTATTGCTAGACTGGATTAAGCCTGATATGTTGGAGCTGGATGCACCCTAAAGCCAAAATGCTCACAGGCAGAAACCCAAGATGGAGAAGTAGTGGCCAAAGTCTGTGAGACCAAGCTGCTCTCCTCTCTTCCCCTCTCCTCCACCTGCCTTCCTGTAGGCCATCCTGGTACTAAGGCACTTTGTTGCAGTTGTAAGCCTCACCCTGGGATCCCAGTCAGCTGGATTCAAATCACGGGGCTAAGTGCAGTATGGGAGGGAAGGAGTATTAGAGAATGGGCTTCCCTGTCCTCTGAAGGCTTCTTATCTGCACTATTGCTGGATTGGATTAAGACTGGCCATGTTGTTTTGGAGGAACTGGATGTGCCCTGAGGCCAAAGCTTCTAGAGGCAGAAGCTCAGGATGGAGGAGTGGTGGCTGATGCCCACTTGACTAAGCTATCTCCTCTTTCCCCTTTCCTCCAGATGCTTCCCTGCCAGCTATGGCCAGAGCACCCCATGTGGCAGCAGCAAGGCACTCCCTCTAGGCTGGACCTCTCACCTGAGACGTCAGAAACCACCAGTAACCACCAGGGTCTCAACACATTATATGGGGTAGGGGTCTGGGGACCTTCCTTCTTTATATTTTTAAACCCAAGAACTGAACCTTATCCAAGTACCTTTTAAGTTGAATTAAGCAGTAGAGTCTCTCGGTTCTGCCCTGTTGTTGAATTTGTTTTTGTGTTACTTCAAAGCACTTTGTTTTTGATTGGTGTGGACGGGTTTTCACAGAGGACTTGATTTTGCTTCCAAGCTGCTATCTTGCCTCCTGGAAGTCCCCTATTCCAATAATTCTTAAAATTGTCTCTCCTCAACATATTTTCCAGATCAATTGTTTTTTTAATGAGGTATTTAATATTGTTTCATTTTTTGATTTTTTTCTTGTTTCTTGATGTCTTGTGAAGTCATTATCTTCTAATTGCTCATTTCTTATTTTTAAATGATTTTCCTGAATTTTCTGAATTTCTTGCATGACCTTTTGATCCTCTTTTCCCAATTGGTCCATTCTTGTTTGCAAATTATTCTTCTCTTCCTTTCAGTTTTTTGCCTCAAGTTTCAGTTAGTAAATTCTGACTTTTAGGACACTATTTTCTTATTTTAATTCATGAGCTTCTGTTTCCAGATCACCTATTTTGCTTTTTAAGCTGTTGTTTTCCTTTTCCAATTTTTCTTCAACCTGTCTTATTTTATTTTTGAATTTTGAACTCTTTCAGAACCTGAGTCCAATTCCTTGATTTTTTTTTAGGATTTTCTGAACCTCCTTGGATCCTGTCGATCTCTGTTTGTTTTGTTTTTTGGACTTCATCCTCATTGAAACTTTCAATCATTGCCTACTTTTTTCCTATACTCATTCTGCACCACTACCCCTTGGCAACTGTGGGCTGTAAACTCCCTCTGTTCGTTTACTGGAACAGGTGGTTTGAGCTGCTCTGCCCTGCAGGGAATCTTCATTCTTCTCTCTCCTCTGCTGGTATGCTGGATCAGCATGGTGAGCTGACCTTCCTTGCTAATATGCCCTGGGGAAAAACCTTTGCTGTAGCCTACTGCTGCAGAGACTGAGGGTCTCCAACAAGATGGTCATCCCCAAGTTCCTTCCTGCCAGCCACTCTCAGAGCCTTGGATCTCTCATGGTATATCTGAGGTGCTCCATCACAGTTGCAGCTCCCTTCAGGGAATGCCACAGGAGGTCTCAGCACAGTAGGTGGGTGAGGGATGTTGGGTCTCTCCCTTATATTGGGATGTTGACTTTATCTGCCTACCTTTCAAGTTGTGCTCAGCAGGAGAGTCCTGTGGTTCCTCCTTGTTATTGGATTTGGATTTCTGTCTTTCTTGAAGAGCTTTTAAAATATTTGTATGGAAGGATAATCAGAGAGAGTTTGGCTTTTGCTACTCCTAAGCCACCATTTTGACTCCTATTTCAGGACATTATAAAGAAAAACTGTTCAGATATCTTAGAAACAGAGTATAAAGTGGAAAATGAAAGAATCCACACTTCACCCCCTGAGACAATTCCCCATGAAAACTCTTAGGAATATTATAGTCAAAATCAAGAACTTCTGATATATATATCTGAAGTTCTTGATATATATATATATATATATATATATATATATGTATATATATATATATCATGGTATGCAAGAATTTTTAGTGTTTTTATTATTGTTTTTTGTTGTTATTAAACAGTGAGTACAAATATAAACATTGAATGAGCATGCATAATGGAGAAAAGTGATATTTTCATAGAACTAGTTTGCTTTTTTCCTTTTTATCTCCATTTGAAGTTGATCAAAAGTATCATTGGCTATTTAATTTGTTTGTTTTTAAGACTTTATTTATGCTTATCTACATGTTGCTTCATGTATAATAAATGAATTGGGGAAGGGAATCAAAAAAGAGAGAAAACTGTACTGCAGTAGTCAGAAGTGAATGAACCAAATCTTGTTTTTTTAATTATGAATATCTTATTTTTCTTGGGAGTTCATTTCTGGAATAGAGTANAGAGAGAGAGAGAGAGAGAGAGAGAGAGAGAGAGAGAGAGAGAGAGAAACATCTTAGCCTTCTTTTTAGAATTGATGCAAAGGCAAAGGAGCAGCAAGGGCTAGGCAATTGGGGTTAAGTGACTTGCCCAGGGTCACACAGGAAGTGTCTGAGGGCAAATTTGAATCCAGGACATCCCATCTCTGGTCCTGACTATCCATTCAGCCAGGTATCATTGAGAATATCCACTAAGTCAGGTATCTTCGAGATTCATTCATTAAAGTATAAAAGGAGCATTATGAAGTATTTAGGATACAAATGAGTTTAGAGAACATGATTTTGTTCGAAGTATCTTTTTTTCTAGTAACACTAAGAATCTTCTGAATACAAAAAAGATTTGATGATAGGGTTGCCAATTTGTAGAACATAAACCACAGTACTGGTACTTGTACAGCAAAGGATTAAATGGGGCGGAGATTGCACGGTGTGAAATTGTCAAGAGGAGTCAGCCCAGAGCCTAGATTGGGAAAGTACACAATATGAGATGGAGAGGAACTAGAGATCCTATTGTATATATGCAAAAGTTTAGACTTAGAGAAAGATATAGGAGCTTCTCATCCAAAAGGGGAATTTCATAATTTAGCTTCATGGAAAATGAATTATTTGGGGATGATTATGAAAGCTAATATGTGACTAGATTAGTGCATAGCTGAAGTAGAGGGGTGATTGTGGTCATTAGAACTGATAAGATGGCTGAACTGAAACACTAATATAAATGTTTTCTTATCTGTGTATTCATTCTATTTCCCTAAATCAAACACATATGCCAATAAGGGAAGCGGTTATTTCCTTTTTTTTTTTTTAAATTACACTTAGTAGGCATTCACTGAATTTTGTTGAAATAATTTTAGTCAAATGCAATGAAACCAGTCCCGTTCCCTAATTTCCTCAGGTTACTTTTCTTTAATTTTACAACACAAGGGGTTTTAACCTTGTGCATTGGTGGAAGGATCTTAAAAGTTAGTATCAAACGAATTTAAATTCTGACTTTACCACTTGCCACTCGTATAGCTTTGTGCAAACAATTTGACCTGCGTCAGTTCCTTCTCCCTAAAATAAAGGGCGTGTGTGTGTGTGTGTGTGTGTGTGTGTGTGTGCACGTGCGCGCGCCCGCGCGCGCGTGTGGCGGGGGCGGGGTTGGGTGTTGTGGGGTGTCAGTGTTTAGCAGCTGCAGAACTGCATCCAGGAGATGGCGGTTGGTGGTGGGTGGTTCGCGGGCCGCCAGCTAGATGCTGGTTCTAGCCGGGCTTCCTGATGTGTCTCAGCTGCTAGCTAGGTGTGGCTGCCGCCAAGTACCTGCCATCAAGGAAGCAGGACTTCTTTGCAGTGATTCTGAATTTAGGAGAGATATCCCTGGACAGCGGTGATAGAGGCAGCAGTGGGAACAAATACTGGAGAAGGCGGTGCCTCTGCTAAAGGAAATGGAAACAGTTGTCAGGATTACAACGGAATATAATCCTTTTCTTCTTTGCTTTTCTCGCTATCTGTGGACTCGTTTCCTATATCAATATATATCAGTATGACTAATCATGGGAGAGTCTTCACCAGCAATTATCAGAAGACCAGAAGATAGAACGTGAAATTCCTGTTTTAGCAGCTCCTCAGAAAACGGATGCTATTCAAAGTGACTTTCCTGAGATTTTTGCCTCTTAAAAACCAGAATCCTGGAAGAGGGAGGCTTGGGAATCTAGATTAATCCTCCACAGGAAGATCCAAGGGATAGGCTGTATGATGATGCGAAGAGTTGGGAGGAGGAACACTTCCAGGCCAGCAAAGGAAACAAATCTGAGAAGACTATTAGCTGGAGAGGTACAGTGATTGAGCCTGGCCAAGGTACCTTCCCTTAAAATGCCAGAGCCAGGTCAGAAGTCTTCAACAGCGAAACTTAAAGGTCAGAAGAAACCAGTTCTCATCATTGAAAGGCAAGAGGCTGTAATGGAAGCATTTTGCCATGCATGGAAAGGATACAAAAAGTTTACTTGGCGATGTGATGAGCTAAAGCCATTGACACATTCATTCAAAGAGTGGTTGGACTGGGTCCCACACTAATTGATGCCCTGGACACCATATTGATTTTGGGTTTAAAAGAAGAATTTGAAGAAGCCAAGGCATGGGTGAAGATGGAATTGACTTTTGGAAAAAAATGTGGATGTAAATCTATTTGAGAGTACTGTCCAAATCTTGGGTGGATGTCTGAATACCTACCATTTATCTGGAGATAGTCTTTTTCTGGAAAAGGCAATAGATATTGGAAATTGGCTAGTGCCAGCATTCAACATCCACTGCAGGATTCCAATCTCTGATGTAAACATTGGCAGTGGTGTTGCCCACCCTCCATGGTGGACCTCTGAAAGCACTGTGGCCAAGGTGACAAGTATTCAGCTGAAGTTTATTGAGCTCTCTAGGCACCCTGGAGATAGGAGATTCCAGACAGGCATGGATAAAGTGATGAAACACATTCATTTTCTATCAGGGAAGAATGATGGCTGGTTCGAATGTTTACCAATACCAACAGTGGTGCTTTTATTCACCTGGAAGTCTATACTCTTGATGCATGACATGACAGTTACTTTGAATATTTGCTGAAGCAATGGATCCAGGAAGGAACGAAAGAAAATGAGATCACCTGGTATGCTTCTTGCCTGGTACCCTGGCTCTTGGAGCTCATACTAAACTGGCCAAAACTCACAGAAATTTGTTACCAGATGTATCATCAGACAGAAAGTGGCCTGAGCCTAGAGATTGTATAATTCAATATTCATCCCCAGGTAGGCCATAAAGATGTGGAGGTCAAGTTTTCAGATAGGCATAATCTGCTGGAACCTGAGACAATAGAGAGCCTATTCTATCTACATTGATTTCCTGGTGCCAAGAAATACCAGGACTGGGGCTGGGCGATTTTACAGAACTTCAACACATATACAAGGGTGAGGCCAAATTTACATAAATAAATAAAATGAAAGGCTTAGCCTAGATATCCTTTATTGTTGTTTCAAGCTCCAAATAGTTGAGTATATGAATCTATCACAGGGACAAGATCTATCTCATTGGCCTAGTGTGATTTAGTTTTTCTAGATTATCAAAAGGACAATTTTATAACATAAAATATCTCCAAGATGAATAATAGACATTCTATGATCCTTATGAACTGTTGCTATTCCCCAAAATAATAATTATGATGAAGAGATAAAATCATTCTAGGTCTATCTGCAGGTCAAGACTCCAAGAAATCTAATGAAGTAACAATCTGATGAATTAACTCAAAACTAATTCTTAATCCACAAAATATTCACTTAGCACTCCACTCTCACCAGGCCCCATGGTGGCATGGTGATATTAAAGAACTCTTGGACTTTTTTTTGTGATCAATTTATCAATATTCATGGCGTTGCTGCAAACTCAGCTTATACACCCTGCCTATACAGTCACCATGAAATATTCTATAAAATAAACAATAGAACTGAACCTTGAACAATGCTGTAACACCCCACCCCACCCCAACCCCTGTCACATCCTATGCACAGGAGGTGAAGGAGCATATAATTTGAAGTGTTTATCTTGGAACAGTAACATCACATCTTGGAGTATCTGAGCCAGAGTACTAAAGAAGAAAGAGATCTGGGGCAAAGGGCCAAGATGTTGCAGTAAGGGGGAGGAGATGGATGAATTATATTTGAAGAAAAAACATCTGGCATCCAACTAGGTCAATTCAGAATCCCCAGAAGTCACCAAGGCCAGCAAAAAGTCAAACATCCAGGGGGGCATCTGGGTAGCTCAGTGGATTGAGAGTCAGGCCTAGAGAAGGGAGGTCCTAGGTTAAAATCTGGCCTCAGACTCTTCCCAGCTGTGTGACCCCCTAGGAAAGTCACTTGACCCCCATTGCCCACCCTTACCACTCTTCCACTTAGGAGCCAATACACAGAAGTTAAGGGTTTTAAAAAAAGTCAAACATCCATTGTGGAAGGGGTCCAACTTCAGGGAATCTGAAATTAAATGAGAAAAGAGTTAGAAAGTGAGTCATAGGAGAAAATAAAGTGGAGGAGATGAAATTATAAGAGATCTCAGTATGAAGAAAATTTCAGGTAAAAATCTTCTGCAAAAGCAGATAAGATATCAAAGAAGATATTAAAAATATATAAAAAGAAGAGAAGATGGCCATCAAAATATCTGAACCAACCCCCCATTCTCAAAGTATTGCAATACAAAGGGAATTGCATCAACGTAAGGCAGAATTAGTCTATTTCCACAAGAGCACAGAATAAAAGAAAGGCCTTTCTGAATGGTGCAAGAGAGAAATACAAATCATAAAAGTAGAATTTATGACCTGCAAAGCAGAAATAATGGCTAGAATAGAAAAAATGTAAATCCATGATGTCAAACCTCTGCAAAGATATAAAGAGAATTTATTCAGAATACAAATATACAGAAAGTTAAAGACAAACTAGAATAATAGAATGGTTTCATGATAGAGTTGGGATTTAATCTGACTGATGAATGAGACAGATATAAGTAGGTAAAGAAGAGAAAGGTATTCTAGGGAAGGAAAATAACAATCAAAGCCTTGGAGATTCTGATCAGGATGAATTATATTTTCTGCATCAAAGCTGAAAGATGATGATAAAGGATATCAATATATTTGACTTGAATAGAGAGGAAATCACTGAAAACCTTACAGAATATACTTGATATCAAAGGACAACAATAACTTGATCTGGTAATGAGTCATGGAAGAAATTGAAGCAATCTAATTTAAAAAAAATTAGAAACAAATGGAAAAAGTGATTATCTGTCAAGAAAAAATTCCAAGAATTTGGAAAATATTTTGATGTATTGTGACTATGGTAATTGAATTTTTATTTAAAATTATTTTAAGTAATAAAATTTTTTTGGTTTAGAATGCAAAGATAAAACACCTCCATTCATAGAACAGTGAATTTAAGAGCTTGACAACATGTGTTTGAGGTCACTTAATTTTGAATGGCAGAGATGGAACTACATGTTGATTCCTAGGCTAGTATATTTTTCATCAGACAGAAACATTTTTAGTTTTCCTGTTTACCTAAATTATGAGTTCTATAAGTCTTTAGCTAAAACATAAGAAAGAGTTTTGCTCCAGAACTTTATTTTACTTTTGTATGAATATATTTCAAGTATTTTTCTTACAAACATATTCTTGGATTCTGCTTTCTAAATAATAATTCTATCCTAATTTTTTATGAATGAGTTTGTCCTATTCTCATTCACTTATCATTAATTTTGCACTTACCTTTTGTTATGCTTTTTCTTTACTTTGTTTCCCATGCCATTTTTTTAGAAAAGAAGGTGGTGAAAGAATGTGAGAGTACCATTTATGTTTGATGCGATTTGTCCATGGATTCTTGCCCTATTCTATTTCAGATTTTAGATCTGATTTGAGCTCAGAATTGAATGCCCTACTCTGCTTCAATACTAGAATCAGGACCACACAGTCTTTGCTTGTTTACAAATTTGCTCCTGAATCAGTATACATCTCAGGGCCTGCAACTGCAGTTCACCATGAAAGTAAAAGTTTCTTTGGTCTACCTTGTATTTGTGATCCAGAACTGGTTGTTGAATAAAAGAGCTGCTAATGGCAAAAGATCCTATATGCTGGACATTATCAAGCCTCTCTATGTGAGTCTAGAAAATTTTCTTGCTCTAGACCAGTGGTTCCCAAACTTTTTTGGCCTACTACCCCCTTTCCAGAAAAAATATTACTTAGCCACCTGGAAATTAATTTTTTAAAATTTTAATAGCAAATAATAGGAAAGATAAATGCACCTGTGGCCATCACCACTTTCCTGGAATCGCTGCAGGACCCACCAGGGGGCAGTAGCACCTACTTTGGGAAACACTGCTCTAGACCATCATCCCAGCTTTCTTTTAGCTTCTAAACCACAATGTTCAATGTGTTTCAGCTGAATGTTGAAGGAAAGGGATTCTCTGATAAAAAGGTGAGAGGGAAGTACATTTGAGGAATGCAGGCAGAGACAGTAGATGGAATACTATATGTTAGTAGTGGAGAAAAAGCCAAATGATAGGATGCTTCTAGATGTGCATATATTTTAATTCAACAATATAGTCTCTGGTTAGTTTCCTTCCTTTTAGACCTGAAGGCATCCAATGAAATAAAAAAGAGGATATTAGGGGGGCAGCTGGATGGCTCAGTGGATTGAGAGCCAAGCCTAAAGACAGGAGGTCCTAGCTTCAAATCTGTCCTCAGGCACTTCCTAGCTGTGTGGCCCTGGGCAAGTCATTTAACCCCCATTGCCTAGCTCTGTAACAAATTAAATTTTAATATAGCAGGGTATATATATATGTGTGTGTGTGTGTGTGTGTGTGTGTGTGTGTGTGTGTGTGTGTATGATATTAGGGTTTAAAATTTTTTTAAAAAAGAGGATATTAGTATTTCAGTAAATGTCTGCAAACAGCATATATATGTATATATTAATTTTATTAGATATCATAGACAAAAATGTCAACTTTGTGGCCATTCCTATCCTGCTGCCTTAGCAAGTCCCCACAGGTTCTGCATATTCAAAATATCCACATCTGAAAGATAATGCAGTAAGCCAGCTTTCTTACCAGGTTCTCTGAATGTGTAGCTTTTCACTTAGTTGAAATTATGCTCATTGTATCTTTCCTAAATATTCCCTACTTCCCCCTGCTTTGCATCACATCTCCTTTTTCTGAAAACTCAGGTGCTGAACTTGGCTTTGGGCTTATGCCTAAATGGAATTCATAAGACTATAAGATTTCTGTTTAGCTGAGCCTCTGCTAGCAGATTACATTTTCCTGTCCTTTGAGATCAAAAGTACAAAAGATAAAAAGGAACATTTACAATGTCCCCTGAAAAATGATGAAGCTGTCATGCCCTGAGTAAAAAAAAAAAAACAACATAAATTTTATTTGAAAAGATATGGGGTTTAAATATTTTAGAGTGCTCAGCCAAATACCCCTGGGGAAGTCTGTGCACAGTGCTCCTTGCCCTCATGGTATCTGTACTTATCAAAAGTATTTATTTGAAGTAGAAGGTGAGATGAATCTTAAGGCAGTGGGCTTTTATTGAAATACACGTTCTGTATATATGACTTTAACCTAGTCCATTCACTTATCTTGAGTTTCAGAGATGTCTAAACTCCCTTTCATCAGTAAAATTTTCTAATATTCCCAGTAGATCAGAATCATAGAATTTCTGAGTTGTAAAGAGAATCACTAACTAGACACTAACTTTCTCTGCAACAGTCAACAAATAATCATCTAAAGTTAGATGAATAGACTTCTGACAAAGGAGAAACCAGTATCTCATGCTAGGCCATTCCACTTAAAGGTATCTTTAATAAGATGGAAATTTTTAAATTTACAAATATATCTAGCTTTTTGCTACTTTGACCAATTGTCACTTGCTGTTTCCTCTACGCTAATGGGTAAACAAATCAACTGTCCAGTTTCCTCTGGGAATAATATTGTTCTGCTTGAAAGACTTGAAGATATCTGATTAGAGTACCTCTTCTAAAATGACCTATCATGAGACACTTATGGTTAACTTCAGGTTTGTTAACTATATGAATCAAAAGCCCAGGGATTATGGATTTTAGATACCTTGCAGAAAAGTAAAAACATTTAAAAAATAGATCCTGACATATTTCTAAAACATAAAAGGAAATTCTGCAGTCTCTAATCTTTAGGCCAAATGACTCATAAATGTCATTTATATATGTATATATAAAGTAACTGACTGAAACTTAAATTTCTGGAAACCAAATTACTATATAGTTATGTTTTCTGATATAATATTTTAATTAAATATTAGAAAAGCATTTAGTAATCACCCTATATTTGCCAGGAACTGGTCTAGGTATTAGGGATATGAAAAGAAAATAGGCCTTACTCTTAAGAAGCTTATATTTCATTGAAAGAAATGATATTTATTATAAAAATTCATTATAAAATATCAGATTAACAATGTCAGTTCTGAGGGACTTATGAAAAAAGAATACTATCTACCTCCAGAGAAAGAGGCGTTGGAGTTGGAAGGCAGATCAAAGAATACTGTTTTTTACTTTAGTTTACTTGGATTTTAAATCTTGGATTTTATAAATATAATCCCCCCTGAAGAGGGTGTTTAAAAAAAAACACCCAGATCAGCTCAGAATAAATCATTGAATTATGGGATGTATGAGTCAATTATCAAAAGAAAAACCAAAAACATAAGAAAATTAAATTTTGGGAGAGATAAAAAATTCAAAATATGAAAAATCTATGTATGTAAAAATTTTAAGTAAACAAGAATAAATTCATAACAGGCCCTTATATTAGGCTCCAATTAAAGTAAATTCTGAACCATAAATTTGTAAAACAAAATGCAGTAATATTGTACTTACCCATTGGCAGCCAAGACTACAGCAAGTTGATATATCATAAGAGAAAAGAGGACTAGATTTTTATGTAAAAGGGAAATGTCATTCCCTGGTCTGATTTTGCTTCATTCTCAAGGATTGGGGAACCGCAATGATGATGGCCAACCTTTGAGACTCGACTGGCAGTGTAGTATAAAGAGTCCTATGACTTAACATATGTTAAGCATTGCAATTTTGAGTCTCACACTAGGTTCAAGTCCTTTAGTATTGGCATAGAAGTTCAACAATCCTACTTTTTTTACCTTGTGCTCCATGGCACTGTGCAGGTCCTCATCAATTCCAATGGGACTGGTTAGTCTCCATGACCTTGTGCTTTTTGCACTGTATGGTGGCTCTGTTGTTCCATTCTTCTGGAATCAGACATAATCATTAATCATAGTCTTATAATATTTAACAATAAATGACAGGTTGCCATAGTCTAGGTCTTTGTGGATGTGCATTAATATTATAGCAAATATATTTTAAACATATTACTGCAGATTCAAAAATTAATATTGATTATATATATTTTAAGTATAAGAAATTAAAAAATGGGAAAAAAATAAAATATTCCATTAGAAAAGAAAAAGGCAATTGCCAAATAAAAATTCAGGAATTCAATTTGTTCCCAAAATGGTTCCCACTTTTCATGGATTATTATCTCCAATGCATATAATAGGATACAGTCAATCAGTTTCAATAGAAGGTGCTCTCTTTACATGTGAGCAATGAAACCAAGAGTCCCTTTCTCCAATTTTTATAGCTGTTGGAGTGATTAACAATATTTGAAATGGACCTTCCCAGGAAGGCTGAGTTGCTCCAATGAGCTGGAAATTCTTTATATATACACCTTGACTCCTGGGTTCAGGTCATGAAGTGAAAAATCTGTGGGTCCTGCTTGTACTGCAGTTCTGGATTCATGGAGTTCATGCAGTTTATGCTGCAATTCCTGTATGTAGGAAGCAATTGAAGTATCTCCTCCTAATAGTGATGTATATGCAGGAGAAAAAGGCTTAGCCTGTAGAGGGGGATGTCCAAAAAGCATCTCATATGGTGAGATATGTAGATCTCCCCTGGGCCTGCTTCTAAGATAAAATAGAGCTAGAGGGAGAATTTCAGGCCATTTAAAATGTGTCTCAGTGCATAATTTGCCAATCATAGTTTTAAGTTCTCTGCTCATCCTTTCAACTTGGCCTGAGCTCTGGGGGTGATATGGTACATGGAATTTGGGAGTTATCCCCAAACCGGAATATATTTCAGATAAAACTGAATCAGTAAAGTGACTTCCCCTCTCCGAGTCAGTACGTGCAGGCAGGCCAAAACAAGGAATGATTTCTTTTAAAAGCACCTTGGCGACAAAAGCCATTGTGGCTCAGGCAGTAGGAAATGCTTCCGGCCATCTGGTCAGTTGATCCACTACGACTAGGCAAAATTTATATTGTCCAGCCTTTGGCATTGTTATGTAATCAATTTTCAGGTTCTCAAAAAGTGTGCAAGCCAGAGGACATCCACCAAAAGCTTTGCCACAAAGGGCATATTGGTTATATGCTTGGCAGGTAGGGCAAGCTGCACACACTTTAGAGACTATAGTGGTTATGCCAGGAGCTATCCATAAACTTTTAACAGAGTCCACAATGCCCTGGGTACCAAAATGACCATTTTTATGAATAGATTGGCAAATTTGTTCATAAAAGTTTAGAGGGAGCAGAGATTTTCCTTCAGAGGACACCCATAGTCCATTCATTTGTTTAGCTTTAAAGTTCTGCTTCCATTTTTTCACTTCCTTCTCATTATAAGAAAGTGCTAAATTTAAGTCATCAGTGGTTGTCAATGTTAAAATCAATTCAGGCCTTTCTATGGCTGCTAGTTTTGTAGCAGTATCTGTCTGGTCATTTCCCCTAGAGACAGGGTAAGTGCCACCTGTAAGGGCAGAGCATTGAACTACAGCTAGGGCTTTGGGTAGCTGAAGAGCAGAAAGAACTTCATTAATAATTTTTGCATTAGCTATAGATTTTCCAGCTGAGGTTAAAAATCCTCTCTGAAGCCATAACATACCCACTGAATGGCAAATTACAAAAGCATATCTGGAATCTGTATAAATTGTTGCCATTTTATCTTTGGCAATTATACATGCATGTTTTAGGGCTATGAGTTCTGCACCTTGAGCACTTAGATTTGAGGGCTGTGAAGCTGACCATACAGTGTCAAATTCTGTGACTACAGCAGCTCCAATGTAGTGTATGCCATCTCTCATAAAAGAAGAACCCTCAGTAAATAAGACTATATCTGGATTGTCTAAAGGAGTGTCCAGGAGATTATCTCAAGGCTTTTCAGCCAAGGACACAAGTATTTCACAATTGTGTTATGGTTCTTCTGAGACTGGTAAATCAGGAAGCAAGGTGGCAGGATTAAGAGTTGTACAACGTTTTAAAGTAATATTTTCATTATTTAATAAGGTTATTTCATACCGTGTAATTCTCTTGTCAGAAAATGCTTCTGTTCTATGTCTTAGCAGTAGTGCTTTTACTTCATGTGGGCACATAATTGTTAATGGGCATCCCAATACTAGATCAACAGTTTTTGTTACTAACAAAGCTGTGGCAGCTATGCCTCTAAGACATGGTGGTGCTCCTGTAGCTACTGGGTCCGTGGGCTGAATAATAAGCAACTGGACACTGATAAGGTCCCAAAGTTTGAGTTAAAATAACTGAAGCTACCTTTCTATGCTCATGTACATATAAAGTAAATGGTTTGTTATAATCTGGGATTCCAGGTCAAGATACAAGATATAATGAGTTCAAATCTGGACTCTGATACTCCCCAGCTGTGTGACTCTGGGCAAGTTACTTAAACATATTGTCTAGGCCTTACCACTCTTCTGCCAAGGAACCAATACACAGTATTACTTCTAAGATGGAATATAAAAGTTTAATATTTTTGATGGTTAGAACAATGGGGATTATAGTAACTAAATAGCTGAGAAATCAATGAAAGAAAAATTAATTTTCTCAAATGTTGACTTTTGCTATCTAACAGCTATTGTATTTTTTCCCTCTTTCATTTAGCAAGTTTGTTTCCAAATATCTTATTAACATGGTTTTCAAAGAATTTAACATGAAAATACAAAAGATAGTTCAGGAGGCAGAACTAAAATGGTAGCATAGTAGCAGGAGCCTTCTGAACCTCCTTACAACCAATCATTACAAAGCGTCTCAAAAGGACAGAAATCAAAATCAGATTTGTAAAGGGGTTTGGTGGGAAGATAGAACCCTATTCCCTTATACTTGGTTAGATTTTAGTGATAGTGATAGGTTTAAGATGATCAATAGTGTGATTCTAAAGTGATTAGTATAATTTCATTATAATTCTAATTATGATTAGTATAATTCATGATTTTTTTACAGATTTCTAACTAAAGCATAAAAACTGCTTTTAATGGAATTTCCAACCACTCCCTAAGTTTGCACTTCCCTTCTATTATAAAATGCTGACCATCTGAGTTTCATGTACAGATATGGTGCAAACACATGCACTCTCCTCTCCCCCAGATCAGATGAGTCTGAGGTAATGGTCATCATTAGTTCTAAATAAGGGTATTGTCTTATGATTTGAACTTTAGACTAATAAGGGTTTTTCCTAAACAATCTAACTAATGAGGTTGGAGTTGGGTAAGGATTCTATAAAAGGTCTATATAATGTTGTGTCTTATGATATGTTGTAAACCTTATTTGGAAATATTCACTTGTTACTGTCCTAGTACATAAACCAGGTCTCTATTATTGGAGGTTGTGTCTCACTGGTATCCAGCTATGTTATTACATGTGTAGGAGATGATTTTATCTGGGAGATTTGGCCCTCTTCCCATAAAATCTAAAATTCTACCGTGACTTGGAGAAATTTGGCCTTTTGACTTTATTTACCTAAATTATTTATATTGGGGCATTGGGTTTCTATTGTGCAACAGGTTCTCACACTGGATACAGCCTTAAAGGCAGGCAATATTTGGGGATTTTTACATTATAAGGACTCAAAACTGCAATTATCAAAATGTAAGTTGATCACCCCTCCCCCACACCACCTACTGCACCAGAGTCTGAGTGAGGGCCAGGCAATCTCTAAATTCTTTGGGGCTGGCTAAAATCACCACTGAATTATCCCTGAGGGCAGTGAAAGGTTTTGGCAGTGAGACTTGAGACCCTATGTTGAAGAGCAGGGAGCTTAGGCAGCAGAGTGCAGAGCTTGGGCAGGAGCAAGGATGGACACAGCTGAGGTAGCAGGGGCTGGAAAGATAGCCTCAGGGAAAAACTCTTGAAAACATGTTACACAAAGTTCTGATTGGGAAGGGAAGATACTACCAAGGAAAAGTTCTACAAGACAGAAGCTAAGAAAGAAATCATCATGCAAGGATCCCAATCTACTTGTGGTAAAAGGAATTAAGCAGAAGCAAAAAAAAAGCTCTTGACCCTGGATTAATGTCTATGGAGAAAAAGAGCAAAATTCAGAAGCAAAAGCAGAGATTAACAAACAAGCAAACACATCCAAACTCCCCCTCCCACCCAATGGAAATTAGTCATAAGTTCTTGAGGAACTCAAAAAGGAGTTCAAAAACCAGGTGAGAAAGATAAAAGAAAAATGGGAAAAAGAAATGAAGTAATAAAAAAAGAAAATAACAGCTTAAAAGACAAAATTGTCCATATGGAAAAAGGGGCACAGAAATCAAATGAAGTAATAAGGAAATTGGAGACCAGAATTGACCTGCCAGAAGCCATGAAGAGCAGGATAGACCAAACCAAAATGGAAAGTCAAAATATCATAGCTGAAAACCAGTATTTAACGACTAGAATTGGATAAGTAGAGGCTAATGTTCCTAGAAGACAGCAAGAATTAATAAAGCAAAATCAAAAGAATGAAAAAATAGGAGGAAATGTGAAATATCTCATTGAAAAGACTACTGAAATGGAAAACAGAACCAAGAGGAGCAATTTGAAAATTATTGGTCTACTTGAAAGCTTGGAGTAAAATGAAAGCCCTGACATCATATTAAAAGAAATTATCCAAGAAAACTACAGGATATACTTGAGGGCAAAATAGACATTGAAAGAATCCATAGATCACCCCCTACATTAAATCCCCAAAAGACAGCCCCTAGGAGTTTAATAGCCAGAGTCAAGAGCTTCCAGGCCAAGGAGAAAATATTTCAAGCTGTCAGAGAGAATTCAGATATCAAGAAGCCCCAGTCAGCATAACACAGGACCTGGTAGCCTCCACCTAAAGGATTGCAAGGCTTGGAATATGATATTCAGGAAGGCAAGAGATTTGGGTCTACAACCAAGAATCACCTACCCATCAAAAATGACTATATACATTGAGGAGAAATTATGAGCACATTTAAAAAAATAGAAGATTTTCAGGCATTCCTTTTTTAAATTTTTTTAAATGATTTTTTATTTTTAGAAAAAATTTCCCTGGTTACATAAGTCATGTTTTTACTTTACCCTTCACCCCCTTCACCACCCCATCCCCCAACTCACCCCCTCCCCCCACCATAGCTAATTCTCATTTCCACTGGTGTGGTCAGTCAAGACTTATTTACACATTATTGATAGTTACATGGGTGTGGTCTTTTCAGGTCTACATCCTCAATCATGTTCTCATCAACCCAAGTGTCCACAAAGTTGTTTTTCTTCTGTATTTCTACTCCTGCAGTTCTTCCTCTGAATGTGGATAGTGTTCCTTTCCATAAATCCCTCAGAATTGTCTTGGGTCATTGCATTGCTGCTAGTACAGATGTCCATTACATTCTATTTTACCATAATATATCAGTCTCTGTGTACAATGTTCTTCTGGCTCTGCTCCTTTCACTCTGCATCAATTCCTGGAGGTCTTTCCAGTTCACATGGAATTCCTCCAGTTTATTATTCCTTTGAGCACAATAGTATTCCATCACCAACATATACCACAATTTGTTCAGCCATTCCCCAATTGAAGGGCATACCCTAAAGAAAAAGAAAGCGAACTAAAGAAAAGACCAGAACTAAACGGAAGCTTTGATGTCCAAAAAAAAATTCAAGAGGACCACAAAAAGGTAAATAAAAAAGAGGAAAAAATTTAAGGGCTTCAGTAAGGTCAAATTGATTATATTTCTACATGGAAAAATGATATCTGTAACTTGTAAAATTGTTTTCATTATCATATTAGATAGAAGAATTATTCATAGGCAGAGGTTATGGTATTGACTTGTTCAAGATGATATGTGAAAAAATGGGGGGGAGGAATGAAGAAAAGATGATAGTACTAAGAGATATTTGAAGGAAGAAGAAAAATAGGATAAATTATACCACATAAAGAGACACATGGAGCAGAAGAGAATATTATTATAGGAAGGGTAGGAAGAGAGTGGTAATAGGAAATATGAAAACCTTACTCTCAGTGGAATGAATTTTGAGAGGGAAGAAGAGTCAGCTCTTACCCTACAGGGAAGTTGAAAGGGAACAATGAAGGTGGGGAGTGGGACCAGGAGTATTAAAAGAGAGAGAAAGTTTGTAGATGGGGGTAATTAAGAGACCTTAAAGAGAAATAAGAGAGGAATAAGAAGGGAAGTAGTGTGATGGAAAGTAAAATAAGGTTAGGGAAAAGAGAGCTTTATTAAAATGAAAACACTGCTGTGGAAGGAAATAATGAAAGAAGAAAGGGCAGAACTAAAAGAGGAAATCCAAATGATGAGAAGTACACAGATGATAATCATAACTCTGAATGTCAATGGGATGAATTCACCCATAAAACAGAAGCGGATAGAAGAATGGATTAAAAAACCAAAATCCTACCATATGTTTCTATAAGAAATACACATGAGGCAGATAGACAAACATTGGGTAAATGTAAGAGGTTGAAGTAGAATTTATTGGGAATCAACTGAGTAAAAGAAGACAGGAATCACAATCATGATATCTGAAAAAGCCAAAGTAAAAATAGACCTGATTAAAAGAGACAAGGAAGGTAATTACATACTGATAAAAGGCAGTGTACACAATGAAGAAATATCAGTACTGAACATGTATGCACCAAATGGTATAGCATCTAAATTTTTAAAGGAGAAACTATTGAAGTTTAATGAGGAAATAGATAGTAAAACCATAGTAGTGGGAGACCTCAAACTTCCTTTATAAGGCCTAGATAAATCAAACCAAAAATACATAAGAAAGAAGTAAAAGATGTGAATGAAATCTTAGAAAAATTAGAGTTAATAGATAGATGGAGAAAAGTAAATAGGGACAAAAAGGAAAAGCCTTATTTTCAGTCTCACATAGTACATTCATAAAGATTGACCATGTACTAGGGCTTAAAAACATGGTAAACAAATGCAAAAAGCAGAAATTATAAATGCAATTTTTTAGACCATAATGCTATAAAATGGAATTCCTAATACTTTTCTTCTAATTTATCTGGGGAACTCGTGATTCTTTTACCACAGAGATGGCTAAAGATATACCAGTCCAGAGTGAAAGGAAGTAGAAACCAGACAAAGAGGAAGTGAGATAAGAAGGGGTTATAAAAGGCTAGCACAAGGGCTGAGAGGGGCTTTTTGACCTTTTTTGGGTTGGTCATTGGAAGTTTGTTATTGACAGTTGGTCACTGGGGTTTGGTTGCTTGTGGTATGGGTTGGTGATTAGGATATATATATCTTCTGCTTACTGAGCTAAACTGAAGGATGATCAGCTGGACTTTCTATAATGGCAGTTATAAGCAGTTATAGGTAGTTTTAGGTACTTGTAGGGTAGCTAGTTGGGTATTAGGCAATTTCTTTCTCCACCTCTTTCCTATATTTCACTCCTTTACTATATTCATTTATAATATTCTTTATTATCTCTATTTTAATTAAACTAAATGGTTAATATTTAAAAGCTACTAAATATTTATCACTCTGGCTTAAAGGGATAGTATTAATTTTCAAATATACTATATTCTCATTAAAACTCAAGTTATTAAAAGCTGCTCTCTTATTTTGTCAAAACTCCTAATTTAACCATTAAAATGAAATAAAAATTATAATTGATTAGGGTTTGGGGAAAGGTAGATGAAAAATTAGTTGGAAACTAAATAATCCAATTCTTCAAAATTGATGGGTCAAAGAACAAATCAAGAAACAATTACTGATTTCATTGAAGAGAATGACAATGAGGAAACCACATATCAAATTTTTTGGGAAACTGTAAAAGCAGTAGTCAGGGGAACATTTATATCCCTAAATGCCCATATTAACAAAAAAGAGAAAGAAGAGATTAACAAATTGGGCATGCAACTAAAAACCAACAACAACAAAAATCCAGAGAGAACAAATAAAAAATCTGCAAATAAAAACTAAATTGGAAATCATAAAAATCAAAGGAGAATTTAATAAAATTGAAAGTAAAAGAACTATTGAAATAATACATAGGATTAGGAGCTAGTACTTTGGAAAAGCAAATAATATTAAATATTGGTTAATCTAATAAAAAAAAGTAAGAAAAATATAAAATTAACAGTATGTAATATGAAAAGGGTGACATCACCTGTAGTGAAGAAAAAAATTAAGATAATTATTAATAATTATTTTGTCTAATTACATGGTAATAGATATAACAATCTAGGTGAAATGAGTGAATATTTACAAAAATATAAATTGCCTAGATTAACAAAGCAGAAAATCAAATACTTAAATAATTCCATCTCTGAAAAAGAAATTGAACTAGACATTAAGGAACTCCCTAAGGAAAAAAAAATCCCAGAGCTAGATGGATTCACAAGTGAATTCTATCCAACCTTTAAAGAACAACTAATCCCAATACCATACAAACCATTTGACAATATAAACAAAGAAGGAGTTTTACCAAATTCCTTTTATGACACAAATATAGTACTGATTCCAAAGCCAGGCAGACTGAAAACAGAAAAAGAAAATTAAGGCCAATCTCCTTAATGAATAGTGATTCAAAAGTCTTAAATAGAATACTAGCAAAAAGACTCTAGCAAGTGTTCACAAGGGTTATTCACTACAATCAGGTGGGATTTATACCAGGAATGAAAAGATGGTTTAATATTAGGAAAACCATCCCTATGATTGACCAAATCCATAACCAAACCAACAGAAATCACATGATTATCTCAATAGATGCTGTAAAAAACTTTTGACAAAATACAACACTTAATTCCTCTTGAAAACACTAGAAAGTATATGAATAGTTGGGCCTTTCATCAAAATAATAATGTATATATTAAAATCCCGTAATGCTGCATCTGGAGATTGATGCAGCATTACGGGATTCCCCCAAAGCTCATCAACATCATCCAGCAGTTATACGAAGACTTTACCTGCCAGGTTATCCATAATGGGAAACTGACGGCTCCCTTCACAGTGAAGACTGGAGTGAAGCAAGGCTGCATGCTTTCGCCCCTTATCTTCTTGATGGTCATAGATTGGACCATGAGAAGAATTACCAAGGACAATAATACGGGCATTCAATGGACTCACACCAAGCAGCTCGAGGACCTTGACTTCGCAGATGACATCTGTCTCCTTTCTCACAAGCAGCAGGATGCGCAAGCCAAACTTGCACAACTCTCTGAAGAAGCGGAGAAGACAGGTCTGAAGATCAACAAGAGGAAGACGGAGGTGATCACAGTCAACAGCAGACAGGACCTGCCAATCCAACTACAGGGAGAAAACATCAAGGAGATGGACCACTTCACCTATTTGGGTAGCATAGTCAGTAAGGACGGCGGAGCAGATGAGGACATCAGAAACCGAATCAACAAAGCCAGACAGGCATTTAACACCCTGCGGTCTGTGTGGATCTCCAAAGCACTGTCCCTCGTCACTAAGCTCCGAATCTTCAATACCAACGTAAAGGCCGTCCTCCTATATGGATCAGAAAGCTGGAGAGTGACGAGCGCTAACACCAACAAACTCCAGGTCTTTGTTAACAGATGTCTACGTCACATCTTGAACATCAGATGGCCTGAAAAGATCTCCAATGCTAGTCTCTGGGAAAGAACAATCCAGTACCCCATTAGTCAGGACATAAAGAAACATAAGTGGAGATGGATAGGGCATACGCTACGAAAACTGGAAGACAACGTAGCCAGACAAGCATTGAGCTGGAACCCTTCAGGGAGGAGGAAAGTCGGAAGACCAAAACAGACCTGGCGAAGATCTGCTGAAAATGAAACAAAAACAGTCGGAATGACATGGGCCTAGCTGGGGGAAGTTGCCCAGAACAGAGTCCGTTGGCATGAAATGGTTGTGGCCCTATGCTCCTAAGGAGTCAACAGGAATAATAATAATAATAAATAATAATAATAATATTAAAACCATCACCAAGTATCATCTACAAGGGGACAAGTTAGAAGCCTTCCCAATAAGATCAGGAGTGAAGCAAGGATGCCTATTATCACCTCTATTATTTAATATTGTACTAGAATCACTAGTGGTAGCAATTAGAGAAGAAAAACAAATTGAAGGGATTAAAGTAGGCAGTGAGAAAACTAAACTATCAATCTTTAGAGATGATATGATTGTATACTTAATGAATCCTAGAAAATAAACTAAAAGGCTAGTGTAAATAATTAATAAATCCACATAAATCATCAACATTTCTACATATTTCCAACAAAACTCAAGAGTAGGAATTAGAAAGAGAAAATCCATTTAAAATCACTCTAGTTAAAATATTTAGGAATCTATCTGCCAAGACAAACACAGGAACTATATGAACACAACTACAAAATACTTTTTACATATTAAAGCTGGATCTAAATCATTGGAAAAACATTAATTGCTCAAGGGTAGGATGAGCTTATATAATAAAAATGACAGTCCTGTCCAAATTACTTTACTTATTCAGTGCCATACCTATCAAATTACCAAGAAACTTTTTTTATTGAACTAGAAAAAAATTTTAACAAAGTTAATTTGGAATAACAAAAGATAAAAAATATCAAGGGAACTAATGAAAAAAAAGTGAGGAATGGCGGCCTAGCAGTACCAGATCTTAACCTTTACTATAAAGCAGTGATCATCAAAACAATATGGTACTGGGGGCAGCTGGGTAGCTCAGTGGAGTGAGAGTCAGGCCTAGAGACAGGAGGTCCTAGGTTCAAACCCAGCCTCAGACACTTCCCAGCTGTGTGACCCTGGGCAAGTCACTTGACCCCCATTGCCCACCCTTACCAATCTTCCACCTATGAGACAATACACCGAAGTACAAGGGTTAAAAAAAAAATATGGTACTGGCTAAGAGACAGAAGGGAGGATTAATGGAATAGACAGGGTAAATATCCTCGGCAATATTTATAAACCCAAAGAACACAGCTTTTTGAACAAGAACCCTACTATTTGATAAAACTGCTGGGAAAATTGGAAATCAATATGGGAGGGATTAGGATTAGATCAACATCTCACACCCTATACCAAGATAAATTCAGAATGGGTAAATGACTTAAATATAAAGAAGGAAATTATAAGTAAATTAGGTGAATATAGAATAGTATACATGTCAGATCTATGGGAAAGGAAAGAATTTAAGAGCAAACAGGATATAGAGATTATTACAAAATGTAAATGAATAATTTTAATTACATTAAATTAAAAAGGTTTTGTACAAACAAAACTAATGCAATCAAAATTAGAAGAGAAGCAAAACATTGGGGAAAATCTTTATGATAAAAACCTCTGACAAAAGTCTAATTTCTAAAGATTATAAGGAGTTAAATCAATTGTACAAAAAATCAAGACATTCCCCAATTGATAAATGGGCAAGGGGCATAAATAGGCAGTTTTCAGATAAAGAAATCAAAACTATCAATAAACACATGAAAAAATGTTCTAACTCTTGAATAATTAGAGAAATGCAAATCAAAAACAACTCAGAGATACCACCTCACACCTAGCAATTTATCCAATATGACAGGGATGTGGCAAAATTGGGACCCTAATACATTACTGGTAGAGTTGTGAATTGATCCAACCATTCTGGATGGCAATTTGGAATTATGCCCAAAGGGCTTTAAAGACTGCCTGCCCTTTGATCCAGCCATACCATTGCTGGGTTTGTACCCCAAAGAGATACTAGAGCAAAATATGTGTACAAAAACATTTTAGCCATGCTCTTTGTGTTGGCAAAAATTTTGGAAAATGAAGGTGCGTCCATTGACTGGGCAAAGACTGAACAAATAGTGGTACCTGATGATGATGGAATACTATTGTGATGAAAGAAATAATGAACTGGAGCAATTCCATGTGAACTGGAAAGACCTACAGGAATTGATGCAGAGCAAGTTGCAGAAGCAGGAGAATATTGTATACAGAGACTAATACACTGTTGCACAATTGAATATAATGGACTTCTCTACTATCAGAAATGCAATGATCCAGGCCAGTTCTGAAGCACTTATGAGAAACAATGCTATCCATATCCAGAGAAAGAATTGTGAGAGAAGAAACACAGAAGAAAAACATATGATTGATCACATGGTTCAATATGAATATGTTTGGGGATGTTGACTTTAAATGATTACTATATTGCAAATATTGATAATATGGAAATAGGTTTTGATAAATGATATATGTAAAATCCAGTGAAATTGCTTGTTGTCTCCAGGAGGGAGGAAGGTAGAGTGGAGGAAAAGAACATTAATCATGTAACCATTTAAAATATTCTAATTTAATTTATTAAATTAAAAAATGCAAAATAAAAAATAATCAAATATCATCTGCAATTGGGATATGTTAGAGTCCTTCCCAATAAGATAAGGAGTAAATCAGGGATGCATATTATCACCACTACTATTTAATATTGTACTAGAAATGCTAGCAGTAGCCAGTAGAGAAGAAAAAGATATTGAAGGGATTAAAGTATGCAATGAGGAGATTAAACTATCACTCTTTGCAGATGACATGATGGTATACTTAGAGAATCCAAGAAAATTAACTAAGAAACTAGTAGAAACAATTAAAACCTTTAGCAAAGTTGCAGGATACAAAAATAACTTACATAAATCATCAACATTCCTAGATGTTTCCATCAAAACCCAGCTGAAAGAGTTAGAAAGAGAAACTCCATTTAAAATTACTCATAATTTCTCTTAAAAGAATGACAAAAATAAGATATTACAAAATTCGTAGAATGGAGCAAGAACAATATTTAGGGGAAATATATATATATATATTCTTATATCAATATGCCTTTTTATAATGAGGAACATGAATGGAAATGGAATTTAAAACACTGAGGGGAAAAACCCACTTAAAACCAAAATAAAAATGCTGAAGATCAAACATGAGATTAATAAAATTAAAAATAAAATATTAACTAATATATAAAACTGGGATCTGATTTTATGTAAGAGAATCAATAGAAAGGATAAACCATTGGTTAATTGGATATTTAAAAAGAAAGAATAAAACCAAATCACCAGTATAAAAAGTGAAAAGGGTGGATGTAGCCTCAATATTTAGAAAGGGCATGAGATACAGAATACATAGTAGTAAAAGAGCATAGTAATCAAGTATTCAAGCCTTTGGAGTAAGAATTACACATTTGATTGAAAAATGGGGAAAACTTGAAAACATTTTTATAGAAACTAGGCATAGACCAGCATCTTAAACCAAATACCAAGAAAAGATCACCTTGGATAAAGGATATGTATATATAAAGGGTAAAATTGTAAGCAAATGTGTGAGATTTAGAGAAATATTAATGCCAGATCTATAGATAAGGCAAGACTTTATGACCAAAAAAAGAGCTAGATAGCAATATTGCTAACATGATATCAAAGGAAAATGACAAATTCTGGAGATTTAAAAAAATAAGGATACACTGCTAATGGAGTTGTAAAGTAGTTTATTCATTCTGTACCACAATTTAGAACTATGCCTGAAGTCTATAAAACTATGTGCATCTTTTAACCTAGCAATATTAATACTAGATGTCTACCCCTAAAGAGTTCAAAGAAGAGAGGAAAGAATCTAATTTATAGTGGCTCTTTTTGTGGTGGCAAAGAATTGGAAATTGAGGGAAATCCATTGGGAAATGACTGAACAAATTGTGGTATATGATGATAGAATACAATTTTGTTTTAATAAATGAGAAGTAGAATGGTTTGAGAAAAACTGGAAGGTGTTATATGATCTTATACAAAGCAAAGTGAAGAGAAGAAGCAGAAAAAAACATTGTTTATTGAACATCATTATTAAAAGGATGACCAACTTAGTTACTTAGTTATTTAGTTACTCTGATCAAGACAATTATCCTACATAATTCCAAACAGCTACAAAGGGCCCATGATGAAAAATTCTACTTACCTCCAGAGAGAGAATTGATGAGCTTTGCATGAAGACAAATATATATATATATATATGTATATATATATATATACTTTTTTGCTTTCCTTATTTTTATTATTTTATTTTGAGAATTCTTTTGCAATATAGCTAAAGTGAAAATAAGTTTTTCAGAACTTCTTGTGCATAATTTATATCAAATTGCTTGTTTTTAATGCATATATTATTTTTATTTTTTTTAATTTTAAACATTTATTAATATTCATTTTTAACATGGTTACATGATTCATGCTCCCACTTTCCCCTTCACCCCCCACATTTCCCCCACCCATGGCCCACACACATTTCCACTGGTGTTGTCATGTGTCCTTGATCAAGACCTATTTCCAAATTGTTGGTAGTTGCATTGGTGTGGTAGTTTTGAGTCTACATCCTCAATCATGTCCACCCCAACCCATGCGTTCAAGCAGNTATATATATGTATATATATATATACTTTTTTGCTTTCCTTATTTTTATTATTTTATTTTGAGAATTCTTTTGCAATATAGCTAAAGTGAAAATAAGTTTTTCAGAACTTCTTGTGCATAATTTATATCAAATTGCTTGTTTTTAATGCATATATTATTTTTATTTTTTTTAATTTTAAACATTTATTAATATTCATTTTTAACATGGTTACATGATTCATGCTCCCACTTTCCCCTTCACCCCCCACATTTCCCCCACCCATGGCCCACACACATTTCCACTGGTGTTGTCATGTGTCCTTGATCAAGACCTATTTCCAAATTGTTGGTAGTTGCATTGGTGTGGTAGTTTTGAGTCTACATCCTCAATCATGTCCACCCCAACCCATGCGTTCAAGCAGCTGTTTTTCTTAAATGTTTCCTCTCCTGCAGTCCTTCCTCTGAATGTGGGTAGCGTTCTTTACCATAAATCCCTCAGAATTGTCCTGGGTCATTGCATTGCTGCTGGTACAGAGGTCCATTACATTCGATTTTACCATAGTATATCAGTCTCTGTGTACAGTGTTCTTCTGGCTCTGCTACTTTCACTCTGCATTAGTTCCTGGAGGTCTTTCCAGTTCACCTGGAACTTCTCCAGTTTGTTATTCCTTTTAGCACAATAGTATTCCATCACAAGCATATACCATAATTTGTTCAGCCATTCTCCAATTGAAGGGCATACCCTCCTTTTCCAGTTTTTTGCCACCACAAAAAGCACAGCTATAAGTATTTTCGTACAAGTCTGTTTATCTATGATCTCTTTGGGGTACAAACCCAACATGGCTGGATCAAAGGGCAGGCAGTCTTTTATAGCCCTTTGAGCATAGTTCCAAATTGCCAGCCAGAATGGTTGGATCAGTTCACAACTCCACCAGCAATGCATTAATCAAATTGCTTGTTTTTTAAAGGAGAGAGGAGGTAGAATTTGGAATTCAATTTAAAAAACTGTTAAAATGTTTACATGTAATCAAGAAACATTCCATAATATTAATAAAATACATATTTTAAAAAAGAATTGTAAATCTCTTACTACTTGCAGTTTAACTCTCTTTCACTAAACTTTGGTTACCCAAAAGGCAATTATAAATAGCAAATAACATGTGAATCAATGTAAATAATAAATCTGAAATCAAAGGAGTTATAGAAATAGAGGAAGAGATAAATCATAACAGGTTAGCTCTATGCCTAAAGAGTAAACTAGAATATCTTTCTCTCTGTGTTGCTGTCTTTCTCTCTGTCTCTGCTCATTTCTGTCCATCATTCTTTGTCTCTCTGTTTCTATCTGTCTTGTTCCTCTCTGTCTCTTTCTTTGCCTCATTTTCTGTGTTTTTTCATTGCCTTTCTTTTTCTCCTCTCTATGTATATTCAGTAATGTATCTTCAGAGGTCTCTCAGTCAATCAAAATTGTCTTCACTATGGAGTCCCCAAGCAACCACCAGTAGTCACATACATACATGAGAGTATGATCACACTTCATACATACATTTATATGTATGTATACACATATATGTATATATGTATATATATGCATTTATTGTAATTTGTCTAGTTTTGCTTTTTTGAACCAGCTATAGCATAGAATATTACATCTGTGTACAAGAGAAAACTAAGAAATTTAAGAAGATAAGAAAACTCTGTTTACCACATTAATTAATAAGAGTAAGAATGGAAAAGATGAAATATTGGAGATAAAGTTCTAACAATAAAAGGAGAGAAAATAAAAAGAAAACATAAAGAGAAGAATATAAGCATGATGATATGAAGAAACGTGCTTGTCATTGCATGAGAAGAAAATAATATGGCTTGTCTATTTTACAAATACTAAGAATATATATTCGTGGCAAATAGTGTATTAAAATACATATATATATATATATATATATATACATTCACTTATCCTCTTCACATGGTCACATTTCAAAGAAAAAGTCTCATTTTGCCAAACTACAATGAAATTGTTCAGAGTCTTTATTTCCTTAATACTCTTCCTGCAGCTAACAGGACGGTTCAAAGCTGTCTAGTTACCTCAGAAGAAATGAAAATCACAGAGGCTAGGCTTAAGGAAAAGAACAGTTTTCCTTTTAAGTTCTGAGTTTTTAGGAGTGATGATAAGAATAGGTGGCTTAACATCAAATAGCACTACTCTAACACTCTTAATAAGCTCCTACCCTCAACTCAGCTTTTCAAGTGTCTCGTTCTGGTCCATTTTACTGCCTGAAAAGAAAAGGAAAAAGAATATTAGGACCATGGAGAGGAACAAAGATATAAATTAAAAGCTGACAGGGCACAATAATTGAAGGATTCTATCAAATAGAAATGAAAGAGTGGAACAAGTAAAGTAAGAGTAGAGTGAGGTAACATAATAAACAATATTTACAAATGAATTTCATATAACATTTAAAGCCTTTCTTATTCTTTTATTCTTTTTAATTAGGAAAGAGTACCTCAAATATATTTCAATACAACTTTTTAGAAGCTCTTAAGATTCTATACTAAAAAAGATAAATCTCATGACTATTGAGAATGACCATTGACACAGTTTTTCTTAAAGTATATTCTAGAAGATGAAACTTAATTAGTTCATTTGAAAATAAAAAAGAAATTTGAAAAGCCGACACTATCAAGATTTTTTAAAATTTAATTCAACACAGTTGTACATAGCACTTGCTCCATACTAAATGTTTTAGAGAATCAAATATAATATGGTTCATTCTTTCCATGAGTGTATCACAGTAGAGGAGAAAGAGTAACACACATTCAAATAATATAAGAAAGATTGTCACTACATAGAGGCATAGGAAATGGTTAGAGGAGAATATATCAGGGGGAGGCCATGAGTGTGATCAAAGACATAAAGGCAATAAAGTGACTTATCTATATGTGATGATTTATCTAGTTTGACTGTCATGTAAATTATAAGTAAGGTAGAGATAAAATTCTAGGAAAGTAGGCTAGTATAGTACTTATGATGAGAAATAAGACAACAATCTAAGAGATACATTGCATCTTGTGGGAAGAGAGAAGGAATGACAGCTGATGACATGGATTTAAAATTGTATGATAGGAAAAATGATACCAGTAAGAAGAGAGAATTAATGAAAGGACTCTTATTTGTAAATAGAAAATAATTAATTTAATTTATATTATCAGTGTTATATCTAGATAAAAAATTTTCTTGCCTATGCACAGATTAAATTGATTATTTGAGAGAAGAAAATGTGTATTCAATAGAAGCATATCAAATATATTCAAAACATCTGTGAAACAACTCTATTATATAAAAAAAAAAGAATCTTGCTTTCTGATAATTATCTCTCCCTACCTTTTCAGAGGCACTCTGAAAGTCTTGAATAAATAAATTTAACCCATTAAATACTAATTAAATTCAAGTAACCAATGTGCTTTTTAAGACAAAATAGGAATCCAGAGATTTTGTCAATTTACTATTCTTCAATTGTGAGAACCTTCAAAATTCTGAGCACAAAACCCAACTTACTCTTAACATATAATTGTTTTAGTAATATAAACTATAAATCCATGGGAAGTTTATTTTTTTAATCATACTACCCTAAAGGCTGAGTAATAGTTATATGCTCTCAGCATTTTTGAAGGGGTTCTTATAACACATAAGGGTAAATAACACATTGGAGTAGCTAGGTGGATACACAGCGGATAGAGCACTGGGCTTGAAATCAGGTAGACTTACTTTCATTAGATCAAATCTAGCCTCAGACACTTTACTACCTTTATGATCCTGGGCAAATAATTTAAACATCATTTGCCTTAGCTTCTCATCTATAAAATGAGTTGGAGAAGGAAATGTTAAATCACTCCAGTATCTTTACCAACAAAATCCAAAATGAGATTACGAAGAGATGTACAAATCTAAAACAACTCAACAACAAATAACATTTAAGGAGAGGTAAATGGCAGTTGTGACAATGGTGAATCTATAATCAAAAAAAGAGAATAAGCAGGTCATGTGGTGAATGTCAGGGGTAACAAGCCATTTGACATTACTGTACTTCACTGCCATTTTTATATCAGGGGATGTCAAGAAAGATCCTTTTCCCCATAGGATGGCCACCTGTAACAATTATGTCAGGGAATAGACAAGAATTGGACAGCAATGGCAGTTTTGGGTCATTCATGATTTGCATTATTGAAGGGAACATATTCAATGATGAGATAACAGGTTTATTTCAGTATTCAGGAGGCAAAAATCTCTTCAGTTTGCGTTTTGTATATTTTGGGACAGAAACCAAGGTGATCTAATTGATGACTGTGATCTCATTTAACCTGGAATAAAAGCTCATTATTTGGAATTTAGAAATGGAAATGAAATTAAAAATATAAGGGGCTAAGTAAGTAAATGGGTATTTCCATATATTTGATACTCATAAATGAAGCCAGTTTTGACATGCTTGGAATTTTCAATGTCTTGTTTCCATTTATTTAGGTATGACCAATAGGGGGTAATGGATTGTTGTGAAACCCTTCAATATTTCGAAGGATTGTGGTTTACAGGGATAATGGAAGGATACAAATGATTACACAGCATGTGCCCTCTCTAGAGAAAATGATAAGACCTGAAGATAAAATTTCATTGATCTAGTGTCCTTCCAGATAAGGAAACTTTCTACAAATTTAAACAGATATCTTCCCTGCTTAAGGAAATTTCCCAGGGCACTGACAAATTAAGGGACTTGTGCAGGGTCAAAAAACCAGTGTATTAACAGAGGCAGGATTTGAACCAAGGTCTTCTTGACTCCAAGGTTGTCTCTATTCAATACACCAGGCTATCCTTTGCAAATACTCTAAATTGTGGGATCGTTAGAAAAAATAAAGATAAGTTGGCAGTGCTGGAAGTAACTAAGATGATAATCATTATTTGCAGGAAGATTCCCCTTTCTCCTAAGCAAATAATATTTCTAAATGGGTCTCCCAAAGGAAACCAGGGCATCTAGGGAAAATGATTGAGCAGAAGTCCTCCTTGTGATGATTTCACAGCTGTCCCCATAACCCACCTTTTGTTTTACTTTATTCTTCCTAGAGTAGTTCCATCAATTTCTTCTTTGTACTTTAAGTTGTAATGATGAATCAAAACCGTGATTCATCACTGAAAGCCCAGAGTAGTGGAATTTATCTGAAATATATTTGTCTCAAAAAAAAGAAACTCCATATATTTCATTAAGAATGATTTATGTAAAATGCTGTCAGTTCCATTTTTTTCTCATTGAACATAATTTTCACAGTACTCTAAATGGATTCAGATCTCAGACATAAGGGTTTTCTTTTAAAACAATTAGGGTACTGATCTGAATGTTTCTAGCTAGCAACCTTTCTTGTATTTTAGAAAAAAACACTTTACATTCATGAGCAAATGTTCCATCTTTTCTTATTCTCTGACAATTCTTTTGGTCTTCTTAATTTTCTTTTTTTCTTTTTTTTAATTTCCTTTTTTTAATTTCAAAATTTTTAATTTTTAGAAAATTTTTTTTCATGGTTACATGATTCATGTTCTTGCTCTCTCTCCCCCTCTAACCCCCCACCCCTCAGTAGCCTAAGCACATTTCTACTGGTTTCTTCTTGTGTCATCAATCAAGACCTGTTTCCATATTATTGATAATTGTTCTAGGGTGTTCATTAAGATTCTACATCCAAATCATGTCTGCCTCAACCCATGTGTTCAAGCAGTTGTTTTTCTTTTGTGTTTCCACTCCTGTAGTTCTTCCTTTGAATGTGGGTAGCATTCTTTTCCACAAATCCCTCAGAATTGTCCTGGATCATTGCATTGCTGCTAGTGGAGAAGTTCATTACATTTGATTTTACCACAGTGTATCAGTTTCTGTGTATAATGTTCTCCTGGTTCTGCTCCTTTTACTTCATCAATTCCTGGAGGTCATTATAGTTCACATGGAATTCCTCCAATGTATTATTTCTTTGAGCACAATAGTATTCCATCAGCAGCATATATCACAATTTGTTCAGCTATTCCCCAATAGAAGTGCATACCCTCATTTTCCAGTTTTTTGCCACCACAAAGAGAGCAGCTATAAATATTTTTGTACATATCTTTTTCCCTATGATCTTTTTGGGGTACAAACCCAGCAATGGTATGACTGGATAAAAGGGCAGGCATTCATTTAGTGCTCTTTGGGCATAGCTTCAAATTGCCACCCAGAATGGTTGGATCAATTCACAACTCCACCAGCAATGCATTAATTTCCCAATTTTGCCACATCCCCTACAACATTCATTACTCTCCCCTGCTGTCATTTTAGCCAATGTGCTGGGTGTGAGGTGATACCTCAGAGTTGTTTTGATTTGTATTTCTCTAACTGTTATATATTTAGAACACTTTCTTCTGTGTTTATTGATAGTTTTGATTTCTTTATCTGAAAATTGCTTATTCATGTCCCTTGCTCATTTATTGATTCAAGAATGGCTTGATTTTTTGCAAAATTGATTTAGCTCCTTGTATATTTGAGTAATTAGATCTTTGTCAGAGTTTTTAGTTATAAAGATTTTTTTCACAGTTTGTTGTTTCCCTTCTGATTTTAGTTACATTGTTTTTGTTTGTACAAAAACTTTTTTATTTAATGTAATCAAAATTATTTATTTTACATTTTGTAATTTTTTTCTAACTCTTGCTTGGTTTTAAAATCTTTTCATTTCCCAGAGATCTGACAAGTATACTATTCTGTGTTCTCCTAATTTTCTTATAGTTTCCTTTTTTATATTCAAGTTATTCACACACTCTGAATTTATCTTGGTGTAGGGTTTGAGATGTTGATCTAAACCTAATCTCTCCCATACTGTTTTCCAATTTTCCCAGCAGTTTTTTTCAAATAGTGGATTTTTGCCCAAAAGTTGGGTTCTTTGGGTTTATCATAGACTGTCTTGCTGACGTCACTTATGATTTTCCCTTCTGTCTCTTAGTCAGTACCATATTGTTTTGATGACCGCTGCTTTATATCTGGTACTGCTAGGCCACCTTCCTTCACATTTTTTTTCATTATTTCTCTTGATATTCTTGATCTTTTGTTATTCCATATGAACTTTGATATAGTTCTTCCTAATTCAGTAAAAAAGTTTCTTGGTAGTTTGATAGATATGGCACTAAATAGGTAAATTAATTTGGGTAGAATGGTTATTTTTATTATGTTAACTCATCTTATCCATGAACAATCAATGTTTTCCCAATTGTTTAGATCTAGTTTTAATTGTTTGGAAAGTGTTTTGTAGTTGTGTTTGTATAATTCCTGTGTTTGTTTTGATAGATAGATTCCTAAGCATTTTATATTGTCTGGGGTGATTTTAAATGGTGTTTCTCTTTCTAACTCTTGGTCTTCTGAATTTTCAATCATAAATGCACACACTTTTTTATTCATTTGGAATTAGCACATGTACTATACTCCAAGATCTAGATGTTTAATTTTCATTACATTTTCCATGTTCTAATAATTCCATATAGTAGTTCCTTCTACTGTCCACAAATCTCAAGTGAACCAATTATAAAATAAGTGGATAACTACATAGATAGATGATAGAAAAACAATCATCATTTCATGCAAAGTTAAGAATAACAAATTCCCATTTTTGATATATCCAGAAATGAATAACTCTGTCTGAATTTTAGTTTTATCACCACTTGAAGAGGAGAGTGATTTTTTTAATGTCTCTTTTTCTGCACTTATCATTTTTTTCTTATTTTAAAAAAATCTTTATGTCATTAAAAAAATCCCAAGGCAAGAAAGGATATCAATTAGCAGATAGAAAAAGTTATATATACTGTATAAATAGATTTGTTAATTGGACTGTTTTGTACAAAATTATTCTCAAAAATAACCACAGAAAACAATCGACCAAACTCCTTTCTTTATACCAGTCTCATCCTAAAACCCAAATCATAAAGGGATAAAGAAATATAATAATCAATTTCAAAAAAGGATTTAAAAAATTAAATAATCATTACAAGTAGACTAAGGTAAAATACCCCAAAAATAATTCATTAAAACCAAGTTAAATGTATACCAATGCAGAAAGATTTATTCAACATGAAGGGGAAATTAGCATAATTAATCATATAAACAGCAAATATATCTAAAACATATGATTATTTTAATAAAGAAAAATATTTTTTATAAATTCATTATTTATATTAAAGGCTCCACATTATGGGCTTTGAAGGGACATTATTCAATGTGATCATTAAAACAGGTGAAACTTCCCAGTAAAAGAAATGTAATTAAAGAATCATTCATCTTTCTCCTCCATTTTATATATTCGTAAAATGCCAGCTTTTGTGATAAAAAGGACAGTAAAATAAAGCATTCAAACACTGGAAAAAAGAGAAAAAATCCCATTTGTAAATGGCATGATGGTATTTTTTCATTTGTCAATACATTTTTTTAAATATTTGATTTATGATATTTTCAGTCCATGTTCTCTCTTCTTCCCATATCTCCTGCCTTCCCAACCAGGGAGGCATGTGATGAATGTTGTATATATTATATATTATACATTACATATTTCTATTTTCATCATTTTCCAAAAGAAAACATACATTGTGTACACTAGAGAAAGTTCATGTAAGAAATACAGTAAAGAATGGTATTTTTCAATTTGCATTCAGATACCCTCTATTCCTTCTATGCTGGTGAGTATCTTTTTTTTTTTTTTGTCCTGAATCTCTTGGAAGTTATCCTGGATCCTTGCCTAGCTGATAAAAGTTAAGTTATTTGCAGTTGAGCATCATACATTATTGTTGCTACTCTTTTTAATATTCTCATGTTTTTGCTCGTTTCACCTTGCAACACTTCATATAAGTCTTTTCAGGCTTTCTTGTTTGTTTGGTTTTTTTTGGGGGGGGGTAAACATTTTGTTTGTCATTTCTTATGGTATAATAGAATTATATTTCAAGCATATACCACAACTTGCTTAGTCATTCCTCAATTTAAAAATATTATTTCAGTTTTCAGTTCTTTGACACAAAAAGAGATGTTATGAACATTTTTTCAATTAGATTCTTTTTCCCCTATCTTTAATCTCTTTGGGAATCAGATCTAGTAGTTTTGTTCAATGGCCCATTGGTCATGGTTCCATATTGCTCTCCAGAAAATTTGTATCAGTTTGTAGCTCCACTAGCTATATTAATATCCTGATTTTTTAGATTCCCTCTAACATTTATCATTTTATTTTTTGTCATGCTAAACAGTCTGATGGGTTAGCCAGTACCTCTGAGTTGTCTTAATGAGCCTTTCTTTTAAAATACTGATTTGTACCATTTCTTCATATGATTAAAGTTAGTTTTAATTTCTTCAGCTGAAAATAATCTGTTCCTATCCTTTGACTATTTTTTTAAATTGGGAAATACTTTGTATTCCTATAAATTTGACTAAATTCTCCATATATTTAAAAAAGTACGCTTCCTCCTAAATAAGATGACAAATATTTTTCCATGCACTCTAAATTTACTTATGATACCACATTTTATGCCTAAATTATTTATCTATTTTGACTGTTTTTTGGTATATGGAGTGAAATGTTAGTCTTTGCCCAATTTCTGCCAAATGCCTTTCCAGTTTTTCCAATTTTTTCCAATGAGTTCTTACTCCAAAAGCATGGCTATGTGAAGAAGGGATTGACTTTCCCCTTGCCTACTTTTGAATTTAATCAAAGCAAATTTAATCGAATTGAAGACACTCCTACTTAATGTTAAGTAGGGAAGGTTCATAAACCATTTACTAAAGCGAGATACACCTCCAGAAGCAACTGATTGCCCCCTGGGCAGTGCTAGCAAATTTAAAGACAGCATTTGTTCCCCAAAAAGGTGAGGAAGGGACAGGAAGTGGTGTTAAGAAGGGATTATAAAAGATGATGTACTTCTTTTTTTTCCCAGCAGAAACCAATGATTTATTGAAAACAATACAAAAGGATCGGATATCTATGTGATAAAGTAGATAAACAGGAAAGAGGGCATGATAATTCACCAATACCATTTGTCCCTCTCTGAGAATCTCATTATCAATCCCTGACCTGCCACTTCTGTGAAAAGAAGGGCCATGTAATGATGAACTGTAGAAATCTATTCCAGGCAATCAGGAATAATAATAATAATAATAATAATAATAATAATAATAATAATAACAACAACAACAACAATAACAACAACAACAACAACAACCACAATTCAGGAACAGCAACTACAGAAACAATTTCAGGAACAATAACTATACTTTCAGGAATCTCAATTTTAGGAATGATAATTCTAAGATCATGAATCAGGCAGATAACTCAAACCAAATGACTCCACAACAGTATCATTTAAGTGGAGCTCTTCCACAAACGACTCAGGTTGCTACTGCCTCTCCATGTGGGGTAGAAGATGGTACCCCTGAAACTCTATTGCTTTTGTTGTTTTGTTGTTATTAACCCTTTTCAGTTTTGTTTCTGCCAAAAAGGAAAGAAGAAACAAATTTTGCAATACCGTGCTTCTCTACCCCCTTACTGCATTTATTTGTGCCATCCTGTATTTGACCCTGGACATGTACCTTTATGGCAGTCCATAACAACTTGAATTGATAATTTGGATAACTTATATTTTGTGTATCTGGAAGATCTGATCATATATTACCTGTATTAGTGACTTGTATTGACTTGATTTGCAGTTTCTGATTTTTTGTGAAATTTTTTGTATTTTCTTCAATGTATTTATACCTCCATTGTTTTACCTCATTTGCACTCATATTATGGACCATGGCTAAGTTGAGGAAATTCATCTAAATTCTTGGATAAGAACCTTTATATTCTACCCCTCCTTAGTGACACTAATTATAATATATATATATATATATATATATATATATATATATATATAGTCACTGATTATATGAGATATATATTTTTGAGTTTTTAGTACATTTTTTATAATTGCATATGCAATTTGAGTTTTTCTAA
>NC_058132.1:229820594-229924527 GCF_016433145.1 Gracilinanus agilis | reverse complement strand
CATCTAAATTTTTGGGTAAGAACCTTTATATTCTACCCCTCCTTAGTGACACTAATTATAATATATATATGTGTGTGTGTATATATATATATAGTCACTGATTATATGAGATATATATTTTTGAGTTTTTAGTACATTTTTTATAATTGCATATGCAATTTGAGTTTTTCTAAGCATGTTATCTAAATTGAAAGATTTTTTTATTACATTAGAGTAGGTTTAGTATATCCATTTGTTCTAAGTGTAAATGCCTGCCTAAAAGCTTTAAGACCACTGAAACTGCCATTGGTATTTTGCTATTATGGGACTTAGTACATATGTCTGATTCAAGGAAATGGGATCACAAAAGAGCACAGATCTCATCTACACAGTGCCAAAGAAGGTCTCACTTAACCTGAACCTGAATGATGCCAAAAGAGCACACAGATCAAAAAAGAGAATCCAATCCTACTAGGATTGCTGAGACTTTTACACCAATAAAAAAGGACTTGAATCTAGTGTGAGACTCATGTTTACAGCACTTAACATATGTTAAGATGCAGGACTCCTTGTATCACACTCCTTGTAAAATTTATATCAAGTACCTAACAACTAGTTATTCTGGCTCCATATTCTATCCCTGAGAAGAAACGATAAAAGAATTAATGACAAAATAGCAGACCGAGGAATAAATTTTAAAAATCTAGTCCCTTTTCCTACATTTCTTCCTATGGTGGTTAACTGTGGTCTTGGCTGCTGAGTGGGTAAGTGCATGCTGCTGGATGTGGATTACTTTAATTGGGCATCATTCAAAGACCTATTGAGATTTTGTTTTTTTCTTATTTAGAATTTTTTCCATATAAAATTTAGGATTGAATATTTAGAATTTTTCATCTAATAATCATTTGGATTTTCTTTTTTGTGCTACTTTTTCTGATGATTTTTGAATGGCACTGATTCATATGCGTATCTCAGCCATATAGCCCTATGTAATTTTCATGTTTCTTTCTATCCTCCTCAGGGAGGAATGCGTTTTTATTTCATATGTAAAGTCTAAGTTATTTTAGTGAAAGAGATTTGCTGCTTCCTGGAATCCAGATGGAGATGCCCATGGAGACTGCATGCTGATCCAGGAGATCCCACAGAGAGCAGGTTCCAGGCATTCTCCTGCATCATCTCCTTGTACAGCTCCTTCTGGGGAGGGGACAAGAGGCACCACTCCTTCTATGTGAAGTCCACAGCCACATCCTTGAAAGTCACCACCTCCTGGGTTGGGAGTCTGTCCCTCTCAAAGGCCATCCCTGGGACTCCAGGCTCCTTATAGAGGCAGCAAAGTAGCCCAAGTCAGTCAGTCTGGTGAAGCTCCTCCATCTTTTCCCAGCCTTGTCTTGAGGCTTGAGGCACGGTACAGGAAGTTCCACAAACCAAAGAATAATGTACTTATAAGAAGGCATTTGGCCCAATATTGGGGCATGGAGGAGCTTCTCCTTTGGGACTTTGCCTTGTGATTTTCCTCTTTGGCTTCACTTGGACCTGGGACTCTGGCACTTGAACTGCTTCTGGTAAGACTGCTTTTGGATCTTCTCCTTTTGGACTTTGTATTGGGTGAGTGAAAAAAGCTGACCCTCCTTTCCTGGATTCTGGAGACATTTAGCACTGGAGAAGCCTCCCTCTTGGAGGAGGCAAGATGGGTGAAACTCTTGCTTAATTCGGGACCAAGCCTTCTGGCTAATAAGACCTGTGTGTGTTGAACTGGAGACCAGAGAAACATTTAGAGTTATAAGATAGACTTCTTACTCTACCCTCTTTCACATTTCTCTACTTTCAGTCTTTCCCTCTTTTTGTAAATAAAGCTGCTAAAAAGTCATTTTGACTTGAACTGCATTAATTTTAAAATTGGCAATCACATTCTCTTATATTTAGTCCAATCATAAATTTAATCCCTACAGTTCATTAAGTTTATCAAACATTTGATTACTATATTTATTTGCTGCTATGAACTGTGCTCCTAATCAATTCCACTGATCATGCAATCTGTTTCTAATATTGTTAGAATATAAGTAGTACTCTGGTACTATGTTGTTATGATGATAATTGCCTTGAAATCAGGAACTGCTAGGTTGCCTTACTCAATTTTTTCCCCATTATTTGCTTGATATTTTTGATATATTTTTTTCAATATATATTATACATACACACACACACACACACACACATATATGTGGAGAGAGAGATAGAGAGATTCCTTCAAATGAATTTTGTTACTCTTTTTCCTAGCTCTATAAAGTAATTAATAATTTTATTTGAATGGCAATGAATACAGTGAATATTTAAGTAGATTTAGGTAAAATTGTCATTTAGGAAAAAATTGGCTTAGTGTACCCATGAGCAATTGCTATTTTTCAAATTTTTTAGATAGCTTTATTTATGCTAACAATATTTTAATGGTGTTCATTTATCTTTCCATGTCCAACCCCATCCAACGCTTGTCATGAAAAGTTGACTCCCAAGTATTTTCTATTGCCTGAATTCATTTTAAATAAAATTTCTCTTTCTATTTTTTACTGTTGAGTTTTGTTGGTAGTAAATTAAAATTTTAATTATTTATGTGATTTTATTCTATATCCTATAAGTTGTTTCAACTTTTTCTAGTTGATTCTGTAACTTTCTATAAGTATAATATTATATTATCTGCAAAGTGATAGTATTGGTTTTCATTGCCTATTTCTATTCCTTTGATTAATTTTTTCCTTATTGCTACCTATTGTTGATTGTTTTTTTAGTATAATTTTCAATAATAATAGTGGTAATGGACAATTTTTGCTTTATTCCTGATCTTATTGAGAAGGTTTCAGATTTAATCCCATAATTGTAACCTTTGCTCTAGTTTTAGATAGCTAATACTTATGATATTGAGAAAGGCTCCATTTGTTCAATGCTTTCTAGTGTTTTCATGGGTATATTATTCTATCAAAAACTTTTTCTGCATCTTTTTATATAATCTTATAATTTTTTATTTTGTTATTGATATTGTCAGTTTTACTGATAGTTTTCCTAATATTGAATCAGCCCTGTACTACAGGTATATAAATCCTACCTGGTCATAGTGTATGATCTTGATTATATGTTGCTTTAATTTCCTTGCTAATATTTATGTAAAATCCTTCCTTTAATATTCATGAAGTAAATTGTGTATGGTTTTATTTCTCTGTTTTTGCTCTGTCTTCTTTAGATATCACTGCAAATTTATGTCATAAAAAGCATTTTGGTGGGATGTCTTCTTTCCCTATTTAATTAATATAGTATTGGTAACAATTTCCCTTAATTTTTTTATGTCACTTATAAATCATTTTGGTCTTGGGGAATTTTTCTTACGGAGCTTGTTCAATTTATTTTTATAACATAGGGTTATTTAAATACTATATTTCCTTTTTTGTTAATTTGGGAATTTTATATATTTTTTAGTATTCATCTTTTTCACCTTCAATTTCTATTTTATACTTTGTTTCTAGTTTATCAGGGCAGTTTTCTTTAAAAATTTCTTGAAATATAATGTATAAATTCTTCTTTTATTATAGCATTCAGGTAATCTAACTATTTTTAATTCATCTCTCCTCAACCTATTTTCCATATCAGTTAATTTTCCTATCAGATATTTAACATTTTTTTGTTCTTTTGGCTTTGCTTTGTTTTTTCTTGATATTCTCATAGGATCATTAGGTTTCATTTGCCCATTTTTGTCAGATATTTTGCATCTCTTTTTTCAAGTTGGATAATTCTATTTTTAAAGACATTATTTTCATCAGTATTCTGTGTGTATATGTGTTACTTTTACAAAGTTGTTAATTGTCTTTTTGTATAATTTTCTTTCCTTGCTTTCCTTTCTTTACCTAATTATGCCTCTAAAATTTAATTTTACTTTGAAAATCAATTTGCTACTCCAGGGATTCTTTTTGGGCTTGTGTCCTATTCACATTTTTCCCCCATGACACTTTATTTATATCTGTTTTAACTTCATTGTCTTCTTCTGTGTTTATGTCTTGATCTTCCCTGGTATAATAGTGACTTTTTAATTGTCAGATTCTTTTGTTCTGTTGTTTGCTCCTTTTCCCACTTAATTTCTCAATTTGAAACTTTACTGTTAATGTTGGAATCTGTTTCTAGAGTTACAGGGTAGGGGGAGCTGCAATTTCTCAAGCTTCAGGATTTTTCTCACTGTTATTTATGTGGGGAAGTTAAGTGTTTGATGATCTAAAGATGGTTTGAACTTAGGAAAGATGTGATCATAGCTCTTTTGTTCTGAATTCTGTTCCCTTTCCAGGAAGGTGCCTTGACTCCTTGAGATTACAATTGATACTGCCCATGAGAACCCTTCCTACCCTGGGACAGAAATGATATATTGCTTCTCAGGGTCCCTAATCATTTGGGGCAAGAGATGATATTGTTCCTCAGGACTTATATTCCAAAAAGTTTGCCCTCAATGTCCCCTTTACCACCTGTCTGAAGTGCTCCTTTATGCTTTTGAAGTATCACCTAGAAAGAGCTACTGACAATGGAGTTGCCCAACAGCGTCTGGTCATGCATTCAGGGCTAGCATAGGAGTCCTTTGTAATCTCTTACTGATCAGTTGCCAAATCCCCTTATCATCTCTAATTTGAGAACACTAGAAACTGCTGGTGCATCTTTCTACACCACTTAGTTCCCCCTCCTACTGGTATTTCATTCAGATGGGTTATGGGCCAGTCTCCACCTCCATGTCACAAATCTCTTTTTCTAACCATTTAGATTGTTATCTTGGGCTAGAATAATGTCTTACTCTGACCTTTTGTTGGTTCTACCTCTCCAGAAGTTGATTTGAGGCATTATTTTCAAGTCACTTGGAGGAAAATGTTTGCAGAATTTGAGTGGAATACTTCTCTACTCTATTTTGGCTATGCCCTGAGAAGTTCCAGGAATCATGATTAATTCTTACATTGATCATAGTTATAAAGTCATTTAAATTTGCTTTCTTTACAATTATGTTGTCATTGAATAAATTGTTCTAGATCTCTTCACTTCATTTCTATCAGTTAATAGAGGTACTTTTAATTTTGTTTTTACAAGTCCTTGTTTGGCATAAAAATACAAATCATTGCCCAGTGGATAAATGGCCAAAAAGTCAGGAGCAGGGGCAGCTGGGTAGCTCAGTGGAGTGAGAGTCAGGCCTAGAGACAGGAGGTCCTAGGTTCAAACCCGGCCTTAGCCACTTCCCAACTGTGTGACCCTGGGCAAGTCACTTGACCCCCATTGCCCACCCTTACCAATCTTCCACCTATGAGACAATACACCGAAGTACAAGGGTTTAAAAAAAAGTCAGGAGCAGGCAGTTCCCAGGGAAAGTAATTAAAACTATCTATCATCATATGAAAAATCCTCTAAATTACTATTAATTAGAGAAATGAAAATTAGAACAACCCTGAGGTTACACCTCACATGATGGACAATAAAAATGACACAGATTGAAGGGGATGTGGACAATTGAGATGCTAATGCACTGTGGGGGGAGTTGTGAACTGGTTCAACCATTTTAAAGAACCATTTGAATCTAGGCCCAAAGGTCCATAAAATAGTCTATACCATTTTTACTCAGCAATACCATGACTAGATCTATATCCCAAGGAGATAAAAAAAGGAAACAGACCTATATGTACAAAAATATAGCAGCTTTTTTGTGATGGAAAAGAATTAGAAAGTAGGGGTACACCTTTCAATTTGGGAATGGTATGTTATGGTACATTATTCTAATGGAAAACTACTGTGCTCTAAGAAATGATGAATAGAAGGATTTCAGAAAAAGCTGGAAAGATTTACATGAATTGATGGAGAGGAAAGTAAGAAGAACCAGGAGAACATTGTACAGTAGAGAGATAATATAAAATAATGAATAATATGAATAATTTGTTTAGTCTCCGCAACATAATGATTTAAAGCAATTCTAAATGGTGTGTGATGAAAAATGGCACCTGCTTCCAGAGAAAGAACTGATAGAATCTGAATCCAGGACAAAGCATATTATATTTAACATTCTTCATTTTTTTCTGTTTGAGTTTTCTTCCACAAAAGGATTATTATGGGAAAATATTTCACATGATTGCACATATGAAATCTATATTAATTTGATTATTTTGGAAATTTAATTTGAGAATTTGGGACTCAAAGTTAAAAAGAAACATATTAAAATTGTTTTGATATAAAATTGGATAACAAAATATCAAGAAAAATGTCAATTTCTCCGTAATTCTAATGACAAAGTATCATTCCAACATATTGACATATTATACATTCCAACATAAGACACATGAAATATATCTTAGTAATTCTCTAATAGGTAGTAATGAATTTTTTTAAAAAAGAAAGTTGATGAGAAATATATTATAAAAGTAGAATCTTATCAAGTTAGAGTCATCAGAAATGGTTCATGTATTCCTTCCAGAAAATAATAAAGGACTTCATTATCTGGAACTGAGAGTTAAGGAAATTATAGGTGGAAAATAATAATAAAATGTAAATGAAAAAGCATTGGAGTATAAATTTGGAGGTCTGGGAATAAGTCCCATGTCTGTCACTAATTAACTCTGTGACCTTGGAGAGGTCATAAACCCTTTGGATTTGTTTCCTTTTTGATTAAATGCAGATATTGTAATAGATGTTATTTGAGTTCCTTTTCTAGGATTAATACTTCATGAAGCTAAAATGATGATGTGAGAGGCACCTAAAGTTATAGTAAGGAAAATCTCAGTTCAAATCTTGCTCTGATCTATATTGGTTTTGTGACTGTGGTCAAATAATTTAACTTCTTAATGCTCTAGGCAGTTTTCATATTATAAATTTTAGAGAAGTTACTGAATTACAGTGATAGAAGTGCTTTGCACAGCTAATTTAATTTCATCAAAATAACAGGTCCAATTCCCCTCTCTACTGTTGTAAGCATAAACAAGGACATAAAAGGAGGGATGAATATCAAAGGTGAATTGAGAATATCATTCACTTGGGATATAAAAACAGTGCAACAGAAAAAGACCATTTTTGAGAAAATACAGGATTATTTTTTTGAAATAGAAGAACTTATTAATAAATAAGCTTTCCAAGTAAGTGAATATAGTTAAAGAAAAAAAGTCAATATGCCACCAAGATTATATATTTTTTTTCTGTTAGTTTCCAAGTATGTTGCATCTAGAATATTACAGAAAAAAATCCTTATCTTGGCAAAATATTCTTAAAGGTTACACCTTCTTTATAAGATCATTTAATAGGCTATTATTTGTGTTCTAAAGACAATTCCAAACTTCCCACAAAATTGTTATAGAAATATTAAAATATTTCTATATTTTATTATAGAATATTATAGAATATTTATATAATATTATAGAAATATTAAACTGCATAATGAACAAAAGGAGAAATAGCCAAATCCCTTCTGTATTTGAATTATGCATGCATCTCTGATATAGACTGATTATATCCTTGACTGATTATGATGATGAGAATTCACTGTGTGCAAGTACCATGAGATGAGTTTGATCTTCAGAATGAAGAAAATATCATGATACCTTGATCTAAAACAAGAATTGCTCTGTGGTCTTCAGAGGAGTGAGCTACCTAGAGCAATTACACTTTAGTTAATAGACTGCTACTTTTTCTCAGCCTGCCTGAATTTGATGAACAAGTTGTCTAAGTTATATAGGGCACAACACATTTATATTTCTGCAATGTGAATATGTGTACTTTCCCTCTCTGTGTTATAAATAATGATGGCCATGAAGTAAATCTCTTAATGGCAGTTTAAGAAATTTAGGTACACTTATATATAAGGCTTTGTCTGTGTATGTTTAATCACCAATAAATAATTATTATGGCAGTCTTAAGATGTGAACATGAATGCTCTGATTTCAGGGTGAGTATCTGCTTCTTTTTTACTTTTCTATGCTTAAATAGACTTTTAACTTGTACATGGAGCATATGCCTATGTAAATCTAGAAGAGGGTGGGTGACTCAGAAAGGTACACTCTAATGACATTCCAGATCTTGTTTTGGAAATGTCAAGAAAGGTTTCATATAGGTTGTAGGATTCCAAATAAAATCAGGATTTTGAAGAACTGAAAAAAGAAAAAATGTGATTTGATGGAAGTGAGTGGTAGGCTTTCTTAATAAATTCCATAAAAAAATAAAAGTGTTGGTTGTTATGCTTGGAATTATTTTTGACTGGGGATCACATGGAAGAAAAGAAACATAAGAGTGCGAACAATTTTTTGCCTAAAGAGAGGCAGTCATCTCAGCTTCCACATAGCTCCAACAAAAACTTGCAAGTGCATTATGTAGAATAAAGATCTATAAATCTAATATGATACTAAACAGAAGACTACTTCCATTTTCAGAATTTTACAAAAAATCAACTTAAAGTCCACACAATAGAGAGGTGATTAAGTCAGTGCTAATGCAACAAAATAATCTTCTAATAGAAGACTGGCCAGAGACATGTATAGCCTGAAGGGCTCAGTTTTCAAAGTAAGCAAAAATAAAAAGAGCATTTCCCATAGAAAGTTCCAAGGTAGATGGAAAATAAGATGCAGACCTTCTAGACAATTTGTAGCTCAGTGATTAGTGCAAGCGTAGCAGGACTCAAATCAAAACATTCTATGTCTAGAGCAGTAGTTTCCAAACTTTTTTGGCCTACCACCCCTTTTCCAGAAAAAAATATTACTTAGCACCCCCTGTCACATACTATCACTGGTCCTTTACAGTTATTCACTGCCCCCAAATGCACCTGTGGCCATCACCACCCTCTTGGATCACTGCAGCACCCACAGGGGGCAGTGGCACCCACTTTGGGAATCACTGGTCTAGAGGCTCCTAGATACCTAGAAATATATTGTAGAGTCTTAAAAATCAAGTAATCAGAGACTCAAATATCTAGAAATTCCTAACCTAAGAGTGGAGTTTAGAGTAGGAACATAAGCAGCATAGGTCAAGAATATACTCAGCAACCTTTGGGGATAGGAAATCACCCTTTGGTAAAAAATGTTGGGACAACTGTCAAGTAGTAAAGAAGAAATTTGAAATCTTCCAATATTCACTAAGATCAAAATGAATGCATGATCCAGACATAAAAGGAGGTATATTATATTTATAAGTAAATTACAAAAACATGGAACATATCATGTATCAGACATATGGAGAGGAAAGGAATTTACAAGTCAATGGGACATGGAGAACATTGTCAATTGTAAAATACATCATTTTGAATAAATTAAATTGATTTTTTAACAAATAAAATGAATGTTACCAAGATTACAAGAAAATTATTATCTGGGGAAAATTATAAACACACAGAGGTCTCATATCTAAAATACATAGAAAATATTGTTAAAATTTTAAGAATTAGTCATCATCTCAATTGATAAATGAGCAAAAGACGTTTACAGATGAAGAAATAAAGCCATATATAGGTATATGAAAACATGCTTTAAATCACTGCTGATTAGAGAAATGTAAGCCAAAATAATTATGAGTTAATCAGATTGGTCAAAATGACAAAAGGGCAATATAACAAATGCTGGAGGGGATGAGGAAAATGGGGACACCAATACAGTATTGGTTGAGCTTTGAATTGACAAGCCATTTTGGAGATCAATTTGGAATTACATACAGAGGGATATAAAACTGTATTTATCCTTGGACCCATAAGTATTATTGTACAGTTTGTTTCCCAAGGAGATCAAGAGAAACATAACAAAACCTGTATGGTTCAAAATAATTATAGCAATTCTCTTTCTGGTGGCAAAGAACTAGAATTTGAGGGATGCCTATCATTTGGGGAATGACTAAGCAAATTGTGGTATATGATTGTCATGAAATACTACTGCATCATAAGAAATGATGATCAGGCTCATTTTAATAAAACTTGTAATGATGGGATAATGAATTGCAAAATGAGTAGAATGAAGAGATTATATACAACTACAGATTTAATTCTTAAAGAGTAAACTGTGAATGATACTTCCAGAGAATTAAATGAAAGATGTAAACATGAAAAATATAATTTATATGATCATGTCTAACTACTCTTAGATGATGCCTTCTATGATACAGGGAGGTATGTATCAACCAAAAATAGAAAAAAAATTGGTAAACTAAGGCCATCTGAGCAAGTCTGCTTGGAAAACAACCAACAGTACATTTTTAAAAAATGGTTCATTGAAAAGGTTTTTTAAAACATTTTAAAAACATAAAAAATCTAAGATTAGATATAAACCCCCTTCCATAATCTCTAAAAACATAAACTAAAACTAAAAAAGTAATAAAAACAATAATTCCCTCCATCCAAGGAGATTTCATCCAATGCCCTTCCAGGAATGCTTTGCTGTGGTGTTGGTGTTATGCAGTTTGGTTTGGCAGTTACCATTCTTGTTGAGAGTGATTAATCCTGTGAGTGTTTCTCAAATGGTATTCATACACTAAGCTTTGCTTAGGTACTGAAACTAATACATGTAGCAGCCTGTGGAAGAATCTTGAATGTAGAGAACTACAGGCTTGATGAGATCCCTGAAATACTCCACAACAAACTACCCTCTTTAAGTGATCATGCTTCTATTTTTGCCCTCAATGATATTGATTTTCATGCCTTCTTACTTTCTACCTTCAATCAGTTCATCTATTTTTTTCTTTTCTTCCCACTAAGGATCTCTTGCTTTTTCAGGAGGTTGGCTACATGGGATAATAGTGATGTGGTTTTTATTGAATTTTTCCCAGTTTTTCTTCCACAGGCATACTTGGTTTGGGGGTGTTTCTTTAGGGTATACTTCTCACTGACTGCATTGGTGGCATCAGTAGGTAATGTTGTGGCTTTTGAGTTTCCTGCAGTAATGGATTTGTAGTTTGGAAGGGATTCTGGAGAATCCCAACTCATTTCTTTGCCTTTCTGATTTCATAGTGCTCTGCATTGAATTGTCACTAACTGCTGCTCCTCTTTCTGTGATTGTCAACATGGACGTTTTCTAGCATAGAGGGAAGTCTTTTTTTAGGCTCTGGTCATAGTCAGGCAGATTAGAGGGACAATGTCCACCTTGGGCTTGGGAGTCCCTCCTACTTCAGACTTGCTTGCTGGCCCTGATAGCCAGTAAGTCATCTAAAATAAGTTATTCTCCAAGGGATCCCAACAATATACTTCTAAGTGATCACCTTTATTCAGAAATATCATATTTTGTGGCTTATAATTGCACAACACTGGAAGAATATCAGAATTAAAAGGAGAAACTTGAGGGATGATGAGTTATGGGATTCAATGGAAAAGCTTTTCAATTTCTTGAAAGCCAACTCTCTTCCTGTCCATAAGTCAACAAGCACTTACTGTTTCAATTACTGTATATCCTCCACCTATTTAATTCTAGGCCAAATGATATATGTTTGTGGTACCTATTGAAGAAGCATGCATGTAATTATGCATACATGCATATATACTTATAGACAAGCTCTATAGATTTCCATATAACTACCTTTGATATTATTAACAACAGACGTATGTATAATTTTTTTCAGAGTTTGGCCTATTGTTATAAGAGAAACTAGATATTGCTATGCTCTCCTACCCAAGAGAGCCAGTATCCATAAAACTAATGAGATCTTCAATATTGTCTCTTATTCTCCACTAGCATATTTGGAAGCACACAGACAATTCTTAGCAGAATTTTAACCAGTATCTTCTTTAGAAAGTTATTAGAAAATATAACTGATATAAGCATATAAACAACTATTAGGTTTTCTATTTGCACTAGCTCCCTCAATAAATAAAACTAAATATAACACATCATATATAGTCAATGGATATTCATATGAAGATATAGCTAAAAAGAATATGTGCTTCAGTTGATGTAGCAATTTTTTCACTCCATATGGCAGGAATTTCATCTATTTTAGGGGTTATCAACTTCATTACAATTATTAATATAAAACCACCTGCAAACTTACCTTCAAAACACAAGTCAGGTACTACTTTTTATGCAGTAATTTCTCTGTGTTATGCTCAAAGGCAGTGGGGTAACTAGATGGATAGAAAGGAAGGTGCTTCTATAAGCTGGGCCTAATAAGCGGGCCCAAGATCCTCAGGTGGTAAATGGATCTAGGCTGGGTGGGTTAGTGATTTTCTTCTTGGCAGCTGTGCTGTTATCTCTCAGCTCTGTTTAATAATAGATGAATGAACTTCTTGTGGCAATATGGTATGGATGCTGGATCTGCAGGTCTATAGGCCTACCCACCCTTCACCACCCTTTCCCTCCAGGAATTCCATTCTCAAGACTGAGACCCAGAATGGCTGAGCCCCTAGGCTTCTATAGAAGTGGTCCCAACTGTATTTTGCTCTTGGCTCATGCCATCTGCGTAAATTCTAAGTTCTATAACCAATCATCTGTCTCTCAAGCTGTTCTCCATCTTTTTTCCAGAAGTTATCTATTACATCTGACACTCTTGCTTCAAGTTACCACAGATAGACAGAGATAATTTTCTCTATCTCTATACATCTACAAATCTATTTATTTCTCTGTTTCTCTATCTCTCTATGCCTATCATTTATCTATCTATATTATCAGCCAGTAAAATATGCTTTCTTTGAAAAATGGGACTTTTGCTTTGTCCCTGTAATTCTAATGCTGAGTATAGTACCTTTCTCATAGTAAGAATTCAGTAAATTTTTGTTGAATTGAAATGCTTACCACACCTGCAGGAAGGATCAAATATCTCTCAAAGCTGTTCCACTTTAGTGTAGCTTTTGGTTTTACTTAATTTTAATTATGTTAATACTAAATTCATTGCTAAATCTTTTGCAATTTGTCCTTAGTTCTGCTCTCTAAGGTTAGACAAAACAAGTGTAATAATTTTTCTACATGATAGGCTTTTAAATACTTATAAAGAGTATACTACCTTCTCTCATCTCCCCACATTTTCTCATCTCCAGTATAAACAGTCCTAATTACTTTTAGACATTCTTATATAGTATGAATTCAAGAGTCTCTATCATCCTCAGGAGACTCCTCTGGATACTCTCTCCAATCTATCATCATCTTTCCAAAAATGTACATAAATTCAACAGCATTTTCCTCCAAACAAGCCTGTGACATAATCAGTGTATTATTCCCACTTTACAAAGAAAAGAACTAAGGTTAAGAGATGGAGACAAGTATACAAGCCAAGTTTATGCACGGGTCTATAGATTACAAATCTGGTAGTCATTCCATTGCTGTAAATTGCTTGTTTAGCGAAAATTGGAAAGCAGTATGGGAGAGATTAGGTTTAGGTCAATATCTCACACATTGTTCCAAGATGAATTCAGAATGGATAAGTGACTTAAATATATATATAATATAAGTAAATTAGATGAACATAGAATAGTATACCTGTCAGATATATGGGAAAGGAAACAATTTAAGAGCAGGAGAGAGAATATTACAAAATGTAAAATGAAAAATTTTGGTTACATTAAATTAAAAAGATTTTGTACAAACAAAAGTAATGGAACCAAAATTAGAAGGGAAGCAACAAATTTGGAAAAAAATATTTATAACAAAAACCTCTGAAAAAGGTTTAATGTCCAAAATATGTAAGGAACTAAGTCAAATTTACAAAATAAATCAACCCATTTCCCAATTGATAAATGGACAAGGGACATGAAAAGACAGTTTCCAGATGAAGAAATCAAAACTATCAATAAGTACATGAAAAAGTATTATACATCTCTCATAATAAGAGAAATGCAGATCAAAAGAACTTTGAGATATCATTGTACACATAGCAGATTTGCCAATATGACAGTAAAAGTAAGTGATAAATGTTGGAGGGGTTGTGACAAAAATGGGACACTGATGTATTGCTGATGGAGTGTGAATTGTTCCAACTATTATGGAAAACAATTCGGAACTAGATCCAAAAGACTTTTAAAGACTTCCTGCCCTTTGATCCAGTCATACCACAGCTGGACTTGTACCCGAAAGAGATAACAAGGAAAAACACTTGTACAATAATATTTATAGCCTCTCTCTTTGCAGTGGTGAAATATAGCTGTGCTAATTTTTCAAATTATATAATAGAAATAGGATGCTAAAGTATGCAAAAATTGGTGAATTCAGAAAAGAAGATGAATATAAGTGAACATAAAATGTATTCATGAAATGTCACTTATGGCATAAACTTTATTTAAATATATTATTTCAGAAAAAAAGACTCATCCTAATATATTTAGATGACCAACATCATCAATGGTCAATGCATAAAAGTGCCACAAATTGCACAGTAGGTGATCTGGGATTTGGGGTAATATGATTTAGTGAAAACTGGGTTTGACATTGAGACTTTGAGGCTAACTAGTCAGCATTTTCTATTCTGTGATGATTAGTGCTTACTCTTTGGAAGCTTTTAACTTGAATGAAGCTGTTTTCACTTTGTGTTTGAATGGTACTGCAGTCTAACTATCTAGGGAAGTTATTATTTTAGGTCTTTACAATATGATCCTTTCAGGTTAAATGGTATTAATAATGACAGAAAGAAATAAAAGTGCCGTACGCAGTCAAGAAGAATCTTAAAGCTTAAAGATCATTTTTAATACAGCTGCCATTGAATTAGGATTTGGATTGTTGTACTTCTATTAAGCTGTTCTTTCTTTCTAACCAATCTGTGCATTTATAAAGACTTAGTCATTTGTTGTTTGGTGTTTCCTTGAACATGACATTTTGTCTTAAACAATTTTCACAAATACTTTACTTTAAAATAAAGCAAAACAAACCTGGGTTGTCTGTATTTCATTGCTAGGTCTAAGGCTCTAGATTCCTGTTTCAGCATTTATGCTGCAGAAACACTATCTTAAGCTGAATATCATTAAAGGTGAAGTAGCCATGTGGGATGGCATTCAAATCATCCAAGTTCTAATTCAAAAAGCCAAGGTCACTCTCCCTCCAAAAAAAAAAAAATCAGACATCATAATTTATTGGGAACATGAGTTCCCTAAATTACTTGACATAGCACTTGCTGGATGAGTCACCAACAGTTTCAGAACAGAGTGAGAAGGCCATCTTATCTATTTAGTAAATCTTGATTAAGAAATTCTTCACAAAAAAGGCCTCTTTCATTAGTAAATAAAAAGTATTAATAGTTGTTTTAAATTCTTTCTACCATCATTCAGTAAAATCAATAAAAATAAAATGTTTTCAAATAATATTTTACATATGTATATATTTAAATCTGTTAATTGGTGTAGTAATTTATCATTTAATTGAGTATTGAACCCTTCTATGTGCCAAGCTACAAAGACAAAAGAGAAAATATATCATTTAAAAGAAATTATTTTGTACTGAGGAGGCAAAATGTTCACATATAACTGTATAAACAACATATAAACTATAAATACAAAAAAATCAATGGCAAAGACATTATTAATTAAATTACACAGTGTGTGATCTTGGAATATGGGTAATATAATTTAATGGAAACTGTATTTGACATTGAATCTCATAATTTATCTCAGTTCTCATTTCATAAAAAAATAACTATGGAGAGGCAACTTGTAGTATTAGACAGAGGGCATACCTTAAACTCAGGAAACAAATTTAATTCCTTGATAGTTGTGTAACTATGGATAATTAATGTAACTACTAAGATACTCAAATAATTGTCTATTGCTATTATAATTGAATATATGTATATATTTGATTCCTTAAATATTGGCAAATAAAAGTAAAAACACTAACTTAAAAAATATAGTCTTAAATTCTCTTCCTTTCTCCCCTCACTGTTTCACTCATTCAGAAGGCAAAGTATCATAGTGATGATACATGTGAAATCATGCACAAATATTTCCATTTTCGACATGTTACAAAAGAAAACACAAAAAGAGAAAAAAAAGTAAAAAAAAAGAATCTTCAATCTGCACTTAGAGTTTATAAGTTCTCTCTGATTTTTTGTATAAGTTCATGTAAGTCTTCACAGGATTTTTCAAAAAACAAGCTCCTCAAATCTTCTTTAAAAAATTTAATTTTTTTTTCAGATTAGATGTTTTTCTCTCTCCTCCCACCGCTCCTGCACCTAACAAGGCAGTTAATATGATACAGGTTGTGTGTATATTATCATATAATACATATTTTCTTGTTCACCATGATGTGAAAAAAGACAACTTATTCCTTACTCTAGAGAAACAATCACGGAGGAAATAAAGTAAAGAACAGCATAAAAAATGTGCATTCATACACTATTGGTTCTTCCTATGGGGCTGGATATGATATCCTTTTACATGATGAGTCTTTTGGAGTTATACTTTATTCTTGCCTTCTTGATAATAAAGTCACTCACAGTTGATCATCATACTTAAAATTGTTGCTATATACAAAATTCTCCAGTTTCTGGTCACTATGCATCACTTCCTATGTCTTTCGAATTTTTTTGGTTCACATTGTTTGTCATTTCGTATAGCAAAATAGTATTCTGTTTCTATCATGTAACACAAACAGTTTAGTCATTCTCCAGTAGATGGACATTTCTTCAATTTCCAGTTCTTTGTTAGCACAAAAAAAGAGCCACTATAAATATTTTAGAATAAATGGCATCATATCCTTTTTATTTGATCACCCTAGGGGGGAAAAACAGATTGGTATTGCTGGGTGAAATGTATAGATAGTTTTATAACTTTGAGTATAATTCCAAATTGCTATTTAAAATATTTGGATCAGTTCACCATTTCACCAACAATGTATTACGGATCTCAATTTTCCACACCTCAGTATTTGTAATTTTGCCATTTTGTCATTTCAGCCAATTTGTTAGATGTGAGATAATATCTCAGAGTTCTTTTGATTTGCATTTCTCTAATCAATCATAATTTATAGCATCTATTCATATATTTTGAATTGAATTTTAAAAATCTTAATAGGATTTAAAAAATCCAAACCTGTTTTGTGAAAATATTTTTATGATTCATCAATAAAGACATTGCTTATAATCTATTATTTTTTAATAATAAGTTTATACATAAGTTTCCAAAGTTATATGATCCAAATAGTCTCCCACCCCTTTTTCCTCCCCACCCCAAGAATTGGAAAGCAATTCAGTGTGGATTATACATGTCTTATGATGCAAAACATATTCCATATTATGCATTTTTATAAGCAAATAATCTTATAAAACCAAAACATATACCAAATAAAGAAAGTGGTAAATCATATGCTTTCATCTGCATTCCTACTCCAACATTTCTCTCTGAAAGTGGATAACATTCTTTCTCATAAGTCATTCAGAAGAAAAACACATGATCAATATGATTGGGAATTTTTGATTTAGAACTAGATTAGTTTACAATTATTTTAAATTTGCCTTTCCATAAACCCTTATTATGATTTTTTAGTGCATTATGATGTAAAAAATTATATCTGCTTTCCTACATTTGTTTGTAATGTTTTTATGCTCTAGTACATGGTCATTATTTGTATATGTGCCATGTGGTATGGCAAGGAAGGTTTATTCCTTTTTATCCCTTTTTATTTTTCTCCAAATATCTATGTTCTAATTTTTCTAACATTTCATTCACTTCCCTTACTTCTTTCATATTTATTTTTTGACTCAATTTATCTAGTTCTGATAGAAGAAGGTTAAATTCCCCAACTAATATGACTTTATTATCTTTTTCTTCCTTAAACTCCATAAGTTTCTCCCTTAAGAATCTGGATGCTATACCATTTGGTACATATATAATGAGTACTGATATTTTTTTCATTATTTATACTGCCTTTCATCAAGATATAATTACTTCCTTATCTCTTTTAATCAAATCTATTTTTACTTTAGCTTTGTCTGAAATCATAATTGCTACTTCTGCCTTCTTTGTCTCAGTTGCAGCCCAGTTCTGCTCTGTCCTCTTACCTTTACCCTGTGTATGTCTACCTGCTTCAAATGTGTTTCTTGTAGAAAACATATGGTAGGATTCTCTTTTTTAATCCATTCTGTTACTTCTTTTTTATGGGTAAGTTCATCTGATTCACATTCACAGCTATGATTACTGTCTGTAATCCCCTCCATTCTGACTTCCTCCTTTAATCCTAGCTTTTCTCTTATTCCTCTTACCCTCCCCTCTAGCTTTTTGCTTTTAGTCAGTCTCCCTCTTTTCCCCTCCCTAATGTTACTCCCCTTCCCACCCTCTCCTTTCTTATTATTCACCTCTTACTATAATGCCTTTTAAAATACCTTCCAACCTCTCCCTTGGAAGTATTGCTCCCCTTCTCACCACCCCGTTTATTATCCTTCTACTTCTCTATGGACATGATACAGTTCTCTGCCCCAATGGATATGTCTGTTCTTCCCTATCTGAGCCAGTTACAATGAATGTAAGATTTAAGTATTACCTGTAACCAACCACTTCCTCCCTTCCATTGTGTTGGTTTTGCCCTCCCTCACACACGCATACCCTATGAATTTCTTAATGGAATATATTTTACTCCATTTTACCTCTTTTCCATTTTCTCTTAGTAATATCCTCTTTTTTACCCTCAGTTTTTAAATTTTTTTTGACATATTATTCCCTCTAAGTATACTTCTTCTAGGTATCATGAAGATGATAAAAGTTTTTAAGGGTTATCAATATCATCTTCTCATATAGGAATACAAGTAATTTGATATTATTGAATCTCTGTTTTTTTTCTTTCTTAATTACCTTTTTGTGATTCTTTTGAGTTCTGTATTTGAACATCAAATTTTCTGTTTATGTCTGGTCTTCAGGAATTTTTGGAAATTTTCTATTTTATTAAATTACAATATTTTCTCCTACAAGAATATAGCCAATTTTGTTGGTAGTTGATTCTTAGTTGTAGAACCAATTCCCTTGCTTTCCAGGATATCACATCCCATGCCTTCTAGTCTTTCAGGGTAGATACAGCCAGGTCCTGTGTTATCTTGACTGTGATTCTGTGATATTCAAATTGTTTCTTCTTAGCAGCTTATAGTATCTTTTCCTTGGTTTGAAAGTTCTTGAGGTTGGTTATAACATTCCTGGGTATTGTCATTTGGATATTTAATGCAGGAGGTGATCAGTGGATTCTTTCAATCTCTATTTTACCATCTTGCTTAAGAATATCAGGGCAATTTTCTTGGATAATTTCCTGTAGAATGATGTCCACGTTTTTCTTTGGTCATGATTTTCAGGTAGTCTAATAATTCTTAAATTGCCTCTCCCGGATCTATTATCCAGATCAGTTGTTTTATCAATGAGGTGTTTCATATTTTCTTCAATATTTTCATTTGATTTTGTTTTATAGATTCTTGCTGCCTCGTGAAGTCATTCACTTCTAATTGTTCAATTCTAATTTTTAATAATTGAATTTTATCCCTGACTTTTTGATCCTCCTTTTCCTTTTGATCTAAATTTCTTTATAAGTCATTGTTTTTATTTTTTTATTTTCTTTGCCTCATTGTAAAGCTGGTCAATTCTAGCTTTTAGGGAACTATTTTCTTGTTTTGGTTTATGTGTCTCTCTTTCCCGGTCACCTATTTTGCTTTTTTAATTTCTTTTCCTAATCTTTCCAGGTCACCTATTTTGCTTTTTTAATTTCTTTTCCTAATTTTCTTCAACTTCTCTTATTGATTTCTTGAATTCATTTTTGAGCTTTTCCAGAACCTGAGTCCAATTCACTAGAGTTTCTGAGGTTTTGCTTGCTCTTTCATCCTCCTCTGTTCCATTTGTCCTTTGTTCATTACCTTAATAGAAGCTGTTGATCATAATTTCTTTTTCTTTTTTCTGTTGTTTACTCATAATTTTTTCTTCTCTGGTCTGATGGTAAACTTGATTAGGCAGATAGAGCTGACCTGTTGTATTAATGTGGCCTGAGGCCAAATCTTCCCCAGCTGCCAGCAGAGGCTGAAGGTGAAGGTAAAGGTATAGAAGTTAAAAGTAGTCACCCTCTTCTTCTCTCTGCCAGCTGCCTCCCTGACATCCACCTAGTCATAGCCCTCAGCTTCCCATGTTGGTACCAAGGTACTCTGCCATGGTTGCAGCCTTTACCCTAGAATTCTGCAGTGAGCCCAAGTCCTACTGCAGGTCTCAGAGCAATAGGTGGAGGAGAGGTGTTGAATCTTTCTCTTATACCTGAGAATTCACCTTTATCTGTGTACCTTTCAGATTGAATTGAATAGGAGGGGACCTGCAGTTCTGACTTGTTGAGTTTTGCTTTCTGTCTATTTTGAAATACATATTTCTGCTTTTGTGGAAGGACAGTCACAGAGGATTCAGTTTTTGCTGCTTCAAAGCTGCCATCTTAACTCCCTGGAGTTTTTAATTTGTTCATTTTTATGTTTTTTTTTACTTGCATTCCCAATTCATTGATCTCCTTTTTCTCTATTTTGTTGATATAATCACTCAGGGATGCGAGTTTTCCCCTGAATGTTGCTTTGATTGTATCTCATAAATTTTAATATGTTGTCTCCTCATTGTCATTTTCTTCAAAGAAATCAGTGATTGTTTCTATGATTTGTTCTTTGACCCACTAGTTTTAAAGACAAATTATTTAATTTCCAATTAATTTTTAATTTGCTTCTCCATGAACCCTTATTTATTAAACTTTTATTACATTAAGGTCTTAAAAAGTTGCATTTGTTTTTTCTGCTTTTCTGCATTTGATTGTGATATTTTTATGCCCTAGTACATGGTTAATCTTTGTATATGTATCATGTGTTGCTGAGAAGAAAGTATATTCATTTTTGTTCCTATTCAGATTCCTCCAAATATCTATTAAATCTAACTTTTACTAAAATTTCATCCACTTCCCTTCTTTTTCATTTATTTTTTAGTTAGATTTATCTAGTTCTGATAGGGTAACATTGAGGTCCCCCACTAGCATAGTTTTACTATATATTTCTTCCTTAAGCTCCTTTAGTTTCTCCTTTAAAAATCTGGATGCTATATCATTTGGTGCATGTATGTTGAGTACTGATATTTCTTCATTATCTATACTGCTTATTATCAAAATGTAATTGCCTTCCTGAAAATATATTGTTAGAGGAATATTATCAGCTTTGCTGGGTAGTTGATTCTTGGTTGTAAACCCAGTTCCTTGCCTTCCAGAATATCATATCCCAAGCCTTCTGTTCATACAGTGTGGAAGCTGCCAGATGCTATGTAATCCTGACTGGAGAACCACATTATTTTAATTGTTTTCTTTCTTGCTCCTTGGAGTATTTTCTCTTTGCCTGAGAGATTTTGAACTTGGCTATAACATTCTTGGGAGTTGTCATTTGGGGATTTATTGCATGAGGTGATCTGTGGATTCTTTCAATGTCTATTTTATCCTCTTGTTCAAGAATATCAGGGCAGTTTTCTTAGATAATTTCTTGTAATATATTGTGTAGACTTTTTTTTGTCATGACTTTCAGGTAGTCCAATGATAATTAAATTTTCTCTTCTGGATCTACTTTCCTTGTCAGTTGTTTTTTTCTGATGAGATATTTTATATTTTCTCCTATTTTTTCATTCTTGTGATATTGTTTTATTGTTTTTGCAAGTTTTGTGAAGTGGTTAGCTTCTATTTGCCCAACTCTAATTCTTAAAGACTGAATGTCTTCCATTACCTTTTGATCCTCCTTTTCCATCTGGTCCATTCTTTTTTTCATGACACTTTTCTTCATTGCATTTTTGTGGTTTCTTTTCAGTTGACCAATTTTGCTTTTTAAGCTATTATTCTGTATTTCTTATTTTTCTTCAACATGTCTTATTTGATTTTTGAATTCCTTTTTGAGTTCTTCCAGAGCCCAAGAACAATTCCTGTTTTATTCTTTTTTTTGAAGTTTTGCTTGTAGTTTCTTGAATTCCATTATCCTCTATTGGTTCTGCTCTTTTCTCTTTTTCCTCATAGAAGTTTTTGAGAGTTACTTGTTTTTCCTGTTGTTTAGTCATTTTCCCAGGCTTTTTTTGGAATTGCATAGGTTGCTCACTGATTCTATATCCTCTGCTGGTTTAAAGGATTAGACAGGGTTAGCTAATGTGCCCTGAGGCTAAGTCTTCAATGAAGCCAGCTGCTAAGACTTGAGATTGCCTACCAGGTGGACTTTTGATTCTCACCAGAGCCTAGGACTTCAAGTGGTGAGTCTAAGGTATTCTTTTGCTGGTGTGGTTACTGTCCCAGGATCCTGAAGTTAGCCTATGCCTGAAAACAGAGCCTAAAGCAGTTTGGGAGCAGCAGTATTGGTGGACCAGAACTCCTTTAGTTTTTCCCCAGTTCCCCCTTATCCTATGAAAATCAGTTCTCTCTGCCTACCTTTCAGGTTGTATTCAGAGAGAGCCCTGTGACTCCATCTTGCTATTGAGTTTGGATTCCTGCCTTTTTGAAGCACTTTTTTAAAAGATTGGTATAGAAGGATGATCAGAGTGGTTTTAGCTTTTGCTGCTACTAAGCCACCATCTTGACACTGCCTTTCTAAAAGCTAGTATTTAAAAAATAATTTAATGTTTATTTTGAACTTCATAGATAAAATCTCATTCTATTCTGACAACAGTCATGGAAAATGAGTGCTATTATTTTCTCCTGTTTTATAGATGAGTAAACTGATAAAGACAGAAGTGAAAGATGTTTCTGAAATTATACAACTAGTGTATGAGTCCATGGTTCTTTTTGTTGTTTTATTTTATATTTTTCCAGATGGTTTATAGATATAATTTTCATAATTATGTTCTGATATTTGCAATCGACACACTATCTCTCTTTCCTCCTCCTCAAGTTGTTTGGAAATATGATAGTATGAAGTTGTACCTATGCTATCATGCAATATATATTCCCATGTTCATCATATCACTTATACTAGAGAAAATTCATGAAGGAAATAAAATGAAGAATGGTATGCAAGCTTCCATCTGCATTCAGATTTCATTAATTCCTTCTATGATAGTATAGAGCCTTTTTTTCATGAATCCCTTGGTGTACTCTTGATCCTTATATTTCTGAAAATAATTATGCTATTCAGTTGATCATCCTACATTAATGCTGTTATAGTGTTCTTAGAGATCTATTCTCTTCAGTTTGAATCCCTTCATATAAGTCTTTCCAGATATTTTCATGATCATCTCGTTCATGATTTCTTCTGACACAATAGCATTCCATTACAATCATATGCCATAACTTGTTCAGTTATTGCCCAATTGATGATGGATATTCCTTCAACTTCCAATTCTTTGCCACCACTAAAAGAGCTTCAATAAATATTTTTGTACAAATAGGTCCTTTTCTCCTATCTTTGATCTCTTTGAGATAAAAATAAAATACTGCATAATCTCTAAGTTAATTTTAGCTTTTATTTTGAATATGAATAAAAATTAAAATCAGCACTTATTTTCTCCATATATTGCTCCTTTTATCTGTTTTCACAAAAATAACTTGAATTTTCTGATCTTGAAAAAGGGTACCCTAGAAATGTTTGATATACTTTATTATTTTTTAAATGGTTTAAGATATATTTACATGAATATGCATTCTATAATATAGGATGAATTTAACTAAATTTCGTTAAATATACCCTCCTTTATATTTCTGAAAAACTAAGGAATGTTGCATATATTTAGGTAAATGAGAGCTTTTTTCCATTTGTCAGTTTCCAGAGACTCAAGTTTGGTTCCATTACTTAAGTTATAAAATCAGTTTGTAATTCAGTTACAGAGTAAGTATGCCAAATAATATATTAATTTTAGCTCCCAACTGTATGTCATGAGTATGAGACTTTTAGAACTTCACTCCATTTTTCCTTCCCCATTTCATAAAAATGATCAACTGCAAAAAGTTAATTGACCTCCTCAGTCTTAAAGAACTATCTCTCTAAATAGATTAGACTGGTTTATTGTCTTGATACTATTTAAGTTAATTTAATGGATTCATTTACAATAGTTTCCTTATATAAATAGAAGACTTTGTTTTATTGAAGCAATTCCAAGGTTTCCATAAGGAATCAAGAAAAATTTCACAAATGAGCTCATGAGTTAACTACAGGTAAAATGGGGTCAAATTCGACTGTCACATTGATTTACTGAGGTGAAATGATCTTGTGTTAGGCAAAGCATCAGTGCCCATCTAGAGCACTGAGGGTATGCTTTTTGAGTAATACTTTTGAATTTCTATATATTATATTGTGGAAACTAATTAATTCTTAATTATAAGGATTCCCTTCTGACAGCAAAATGTTAAGTTTCAAAAGGCATAAATACTAAAGACTACAGGCAAACCATTTCCTTCAAGGGACTCCAGCAAGACATTCCTTTAAATACATTCAGAAGAGTGTGAAATCTGGATAGACTGCATCCCCAGAGCTAGGCTAGCTATACTATTCATTCAAAATAATGCATATAAGTGGTGCTGTGGGGACTGAATCTGAGTTACTTGAATGTGTGTCACATTTCTGAAAACAATTATATGATTTACAATTTTGGTTTTATTTTTAATTGTTTTTTATAAAAATAAGTCTGATGCTCAAACTACACATGAGTGAGTTGCCATCAACATTTGAGGCTCCCCCTTAATGACAATGAGCTTTATGTAGTTGTGTAGAAAATTTTCCTATTGGCAAAAGGAAAACAAGTCCTTTGAGGCAAATGAAAATAGGAGCTTAAGAAAGTTGAAATGAGCATGACTTTAACAGTAAGGATTATCCTTAGGCAAGTCATTTGTAGTCAAGATAAAAGACATGTTAAAGTTTCTTTTTGTTAGTTAATAATACTTACTCTTCCTCTCAGAATCAATACTGTGTATTGGTTCCAAGACAGAAGAATGGTAAGGACAAGGTAAAGGGTGGGAGGGGGGAGGTGAGTGACTTGCCCAGAGTCAAACAGCTAAGGCCAGATTTAGATCTAGGACCTCACCTCAAGATCTGACTTTCAATACACTAAGTCATCCCAGGTACCCCTATTGAATTTTGTTTTGTAACATCACTATCAGCACCAACCCCAAAAACTATATTAAAAATAAAAATAAAATCATTATGCATTAGTATGAGTATATGTTATCTTAGAGACAACATTTGTTTCTGAAAATTGCATATAAATAAAAAATTTTAACTGATATTTTAATTACATGGTGTGTGCAAAAGAGTAGAAAGTATTGCTCCTTCAGTAAGCATAATGAATACATACTCTAATAAAATATTACATATAATAAATCATATTTTCCATATAACTTTGGTGTATACTTTTAAGATATTAACTTCTAAGTACCATAATGTAATTTCTTTTATGTCATTTAGTAGAAATCCTCAAGAAATATATGACCTACTCCCCATCTTTATTAAATAGAGCATATGGAATCAAATTTAACCTTTTCTGGATGGTTCAGATTATCACTGAATACATCAATTATTGAAGTCTCCTGGAATATAGCATTATATTCAGGCTTTGAAAAGTATAGAATTATTTGCATACCTGTAAGACCAAATTAGATGTTTCCAAAAATGTTGTCTTTTCAATTTGGACTACTGCATGGAAAAATTATAACCAGGTTATCAGAAATGATGAATCCAGTTATTCCATAAAGATATATACAGATACCATATCTCACATAAAGGCATACAGCAATTTGTTTAAAATTTAGATACATGTAACTTGGCTAGAAATATCACCAGTAGTTTATTTAAATAATAATCTAATTCTTAGAAAACCATGCTGGTTGACAAATTGGAATAATGATATTCAATAGTTAACTTTAGAGTTTTGATCTGGCGAGCCCATAATAAGGCATATAACCCAGTGAGATTAAAGACTGAAAGGTTTCATATAAGTATATGTATATATACAAAGACACCCATTTATATACACTATTAAAAGTATTCAAAGTAGCACTCTGTGCAGTAAAAAAATCAAGAAAAACAGCGGCTGTACATCAAGTGAGGAATGGATAAAAAGGATTGCAGTAAGCAGGCCCAAGAACATAATGTACACAATGGCAATATTGTAAGGACAAACTAACACTAAAATGCTGCCAAATCCTGAACCAATCCTGCGGTAATCAAAGTTTAAGTCAGAGAACTGATAATTAAAGACCTTTCTCACTTTTCAGAAGAAGGTTTGGAAATTCTGGATACAGAATATGGTATATATTGTTAGGTCAAGTCACTGTGTTGGTCGGCTTTGCTTAACTGTTTATCTTGCTAGAAGAGAAAATTCAAAGAGAAGGAAGAGGGAGGATAAATGCTATACAATTATTAAAGTTATAAAAATTCCTAGGCTGATAATTACAATTAATAATCAACTTTTCAAGCATTAATGTTGTGGATAGTATACTTATTCAAGTAATATTTTTACATGACATTCTACTTCTAAAAGTATGTTCCCTAAGTAATATTATAATTATATAAAATTACTTTTCATTGAATATTTTATTATAATTTTCATTCTCTCTACATGGAATGCCCTTCAAACATCTTCTATTCCTATTTAAATCCTAGTAATGTGTCAAGAAAAAAATAAAATCTCAACTTGCATTCTTTGACTCCTTCCTTTGAAATATTTATAATATTCTTTTTTTTAAACCCTTAACTCTTGTGTATTGGTTCCTAGGTGGAAGAGTGGTAAGGGTGGGCAATGGGAGTCAAGTGACTTGCCCAGGGTCACATAGCTGGGAAATGTCTGAGGCCAGATTTGAACGTAGGACCTCCCATCTCTAGGCCTGGCTCTCAATCCACTGAGCTACCCAGCTGCCCTGTATTTATAATATTTATAGTAATACTAATTTAGTAGTTGTATCCTTTTTTTGACTAAGCTAATGTTGTCTTAAACTATTATTTAAACTATTTATGTCTTCCTTCCCTAATCAGATTGTAAATGCTTTAAAGGCTAAGATGATATATCATGGCTTTGTTACTTTGATCTTAGAAGTAATAGGGAACCATTGATGTTTATTGAATAGAGGAATGATATGGTTGGATTTACATTTTAGAAATATCACTTCGGCAGATGAGTGAGGAAAGAATGTCTCCAACCAATTCTATACTTAAAGAAAAGCATATTATCTATCTACCCATCTGCCTGCCGATCTATCTATATGTCTATCTGTCTATCATCTTTCTATCTATCTATCTATCTATCTATCTATCTATCTATCTATCTATCAACATGTTTTCATATATCTATCTGTTAAAAACTCTGATATTCCATTTAATAAAATAATTTTTATTTAAAATATAACATTTTCATATAAGCAATATTCTCTAAATCACTAATAGAATGACTTTAAAAATATGCCTACAACCATGGCTCATTTAAAAAGTCAATTATATTTAGTCAAGCTAGTACTCAAATGTTTTCATATTAATTAGTTATTTAATTGAAGTGAACCATAAAAATAGTTTATGAATCAATTTCCTTCTCTAGTATTAATAAATGGGAACATTAAGGAAAATGTATCCAGGTGATATTCACTAAAATAAGGCAGTATGTTAAATTAGAAAAACATTTCTCCATGTAGTTTTCAATACATGAAATTGTATAGACAGATTCAGGATTTTTATGGTGGAGAGGATAATCTGAAATAAGACAGAATTGATGATAAGCAAATTAGCCTTCTGAAAAATGTTACCATTGTTTTTTCCTTCAAGTGACATAGAAAAAATTCCAGAAGGACAATTTTATTTCTCTGACCCTTAATGATTTGATAGTAGGCACAGTAGTGCCTACAGGCTGAGGCAAGGAATCTTTGTTGCTGAAGTTTGTGTCCTTACTTGGAATTGAGGGCAGAAAGAAGCAGCAATAATGTAACTTTGATCCTGTAGTATGGTCATGGAATTAACCTATAGCCTAGTTTGATGTTACCACTAAGTTTTCTGATCAAACAACTCAGATCAACAGAAAACTGTCAGATATATCCCTCTTGACTTGTAGATCATGGGATAGAGCCAGCATCAATTTACTGGAGCACTAATCAGGAGCAAGCCTGCAGTTGTGTTTTCCAGTCTGAAACCAAGAGCAGGATACTGCAAAGATCAGACCAGGAGAGAAGAGATTAGAGCAATTGGATGAATTGAACACTGTTAAATCTTCAGCTTGAACTGTACATGAAATCCTTGAAGAACATAGTACTGAATACCTAGAGAAAGCAACTCTAGGATCCTAGAAAATATGATGCAGTACCAAATGCTGACTCCAAATTTCTCTCCAGAACTATAGAACAACAAGGCGTAAAACAGTCTCTATCTAGGAAAGAAGACTGGAAAAAATAGTACTAAAAAGTATTCCCATAATAAAGGTTACAATATTAAAAACAAAAGAAAAATTAAAACAAAAGTTTCCAAAAAGAAAAAAAATACAACTTAACAAATCAGAAAACAAATCAGGGAGATGTTATTTAAGAATCATTTGGTTAAATGAAATCCATGGGAAAAAATGAATCTGAATATCATATGTAAATGATAATGAGAAACAAAACATCTCAGATATAAGGAATGCAAAGGCAATTTAAAATAGAAAAAAATATAGCAGTCACATCTTGAAAAATATCCCAAAATGAAAACTTTTTAGTAATATGTAATATTTGTATCAAAGGAAAAGCTAAGTGACAGGAAGAAATAAATAACAAAACTATGATAATGGACATCTTAAATATCACTTTCAAAACTAGAAAAAGCATACCAAAAATAAAGAACTTCAGGAATGAAATTTTAGAAAATTTAAATATGATAGTTTCTTATAGATTATTGAATGAGAATAAAAAGGATTATCTGTATAGTACTTCTCAGTACCTGCAGAATACCTCCCAGTAATACATCCCTTTGGATAAGTCATATTTTAGGCCACAACATCTCACAAAGACCAAAAAGCAATAATGTTAAACATATCTGTTACTAACAAGGAAATCAAAATTATGTTTAATGAAGGACTATGAAAGAGACTTAAATGACAAGGAAGGTAAATAACTAAATGCTAAAGGATTAGTTTGTCAAATAATAAATCACCAAAAAATAATCAATAAACATTTATTAAGCATATACTATGTTCTAGACATTTTTCTAAGAATTAGGGATATAATAAAATGCAAAAGATAGCTCTTACTCAAAAGGGTTTTACAATATAATTCCTTTAAAGATAATGAAAAATGATCCACATTTTCGTGCTGCTAAGTATTCCTTAGAGGAGAATTTATATCTCTAAATACTTTCATTCATGAAGGAAAGAAAGAAGAGGTAGACAAATTAGATTTGCAATCAAAGACTAGGAAATAAATTTTTAAAAGTTAATAAATATAAACATTGAAATAAGAATAAAACTTTGGAATATTGGAATTAAATTAGAGATTAATTAAAACAAAAGCAAAAAATTTGAATAAATACAAATGAGAGTTACTTTAAAAGTAATAAAATAGATAATCATTAATTTAATAAGCAATTCAATTTTAAAATGAGTAAAATCAAATGACCATTATCAATAATAAAAAGGAAATTAATAATAAATGAAAAATAAAGAAAACTTTTAGAAAATATTTTGGTTAACTATATGCCAATCAACTTAAATTAAATGCATAAAGGTTTATAAAAATACTATAGTCTTATTTTTTAATACTTAAATTTCCCTCTCTAAAGAAAGAGCTAGGAGAATTCTTAAGATGAGGCAAAGGAAATGGGGTTTTATTTTACAATACTGTCATGATTTTAGTATTTTCCATAAATTATAGAAATTTTAATTAACAAATCTCTAAAAAGGGATGTTATTTTCCTCTTATTGTTGGTTTGGAGATGTAGGCAAAAGTCTCATCTCAGAGTGTGTTCCTCCCCTTTTCATTTTTTCCTTTTTCCACATCAAACAACATTTTAATTAAAATATTCAATATATAGCTCTATATTTAAGTAAAACTAATTAATTAGATTTGTCTGAAAATATATATCTCCTGCATTTCGAGTTCAATACTCTCTCTATAAAGACGTGGATGAAATGTTTCATCTGCACTATTTTTATTTCTTTATTTTTTTTAAACCCTTAACTTCTTTGTATTGGCTCATAGGTGGAAGAGTGGGGTAAGGGTGGGCAATGGAGGTCAAGTGACTTGCCCAGGGTCACACAGCTGGGAAATGTCTGAGGCTAGATTTGAGCCTATGACCTCCTGTCTCTAGGTCTGGCTCTCAATCCACTGAGCTACTCAGCTGCCCCCTTCATCTGCACTGTTTTTAGACTTGAGGTTTATCATCTAATTTACTAGAGTTCCAAATTCTTTCAAAATTTTTTCCTTTATTGTTTTAATTAAAAATTTTATCTTAATAGAAATCTATTTTATCCCCACTATAATCCACCCCAATAAATAAAAAAGAGAACCAAATTCATTGTAATAACATGCACAACTGCAAAAAATGCTCTCATTGTTCTTGTTCAGAAAATGTTATCAACTGCTGGGAAAATTGGAAAATGGTACAACAGAAATTAGGCATAAACCAACCTCTCACATCATGTACCAAGGTAAAGTCAAAATGCATACATGATTTAGAAATAATGGATGATAGCATAAACAAATTAGGGGAGCACAAAATAGTTTACCTATCAGAACTATGGATAATGGAAAAATTTAGGTTAAAACAAGACATAGAGAACCTTATGAGATATAAAATAGATAACTTTGAGTATATTATTTTTTAAAGTTTCTATACAAACAAAAACAATGCAACAAAGACTAAAAGGGAAATAAGAAGCAGAAAAATCTTTAGAGCAAGTCTCTGGCAAAGACTTCATTTCTCAAGTATATAGAGAACTGAGTTTAAATACATAAAAATACAGAGCATTTTCCAATTGATAAATGGTCAAAGGATATGAGCAGGCAATTCTCTGACTAAGAAATTAAAACTATCTTTAGTCTCATGAAACAATGCTCCAAATCACTATTGTCTGGAGAAATTCAAATTTAAAAAAAAATTGAGGAACCATTTCATATTCATCAGACTGGCTAATATGACAGAAAAGGAAAATGAGAAATGCTGGAGGGGATGTTAAAAAATCTGGATACTATTACAATACTGGTGGTGATGAAAACTGATACAAACATTCTCAAGAGTAATCTGGAATCATTCCCAAAAGGTCTTTAAACTGAATACCCTTTGACCCAGCAATACAACTACTAGGTCTGCATCTCAAAGAGATAAAATATACAGGAAAAAAACCTATTTGTACAAAATATAGCATCTCTTTTTTATGGTAAATAAATGGAAACTGAAGGGATGTCCATCAATTTGGAAATGTCTAAAACAGTTGTAGCATATGATTGTAATGGAATACTTTTGTGTTATAAGATAGAACAAACAAGATGATCACAAAAAACCTGGAAAGACTTATGTGAAGTGATTCAAAGTGAAATGAGCTGAATTAAGAGAAGGCTGCACATAGTATCAAGAAAAATGTATGATGATCAACTGTGAATGACTTAACTAATGCCAATGAGGCAAGGATCTAACTAGGACAACAAAAAAAGACTTATGATGAAAAGAAAAATAATATTCATCCTTATAAAAGGAATAGAAGGTTTTTGTATGAAAATTGAAACAAACTATTTTTCATTTTCTCCATTCATTTTGCTCTAGGAAAAACAATGTATCTTCTTTTACAAAATGATGATTGTAGAAAAATGTATTATATGATAATATATATGTATATATGCAATATATATAATCTATATCATTTTATCTCTCTTCTTAGAAAGGGGAAAGTGGGAGGGAGAGAGAAACATGGATTGAAAAATATCAGAAAAGAAATATTAAGAAATTGTATTGGCATTAACAGGGAAAAATAAAATTATGCACATATGTAATCACTATATAGATAGCTCTCTTAAACTATTCATTATCTCTGTTTTTATACTTTTTTCCAGTTTTTTGATACAAGTCATTTTGTTATTTCTTGAAGCATATATGAAATTTTGTGGCATAACAATATTCCATTACACTCATATACTTGGTCATTCTACTGAAAGAGGAGACTAGTTAATTGCCATTTTTGGGCTACCATGTAAATAACTCCTATAAACTATTTGTGTATGTATATATTTTTCCTCCTTTCAATTTTTTGATGCATAGAGCTAGTAGTTTTATAATACAGGTTAAATCATATACACAGTTTGGCAATTTCCAGATTTTTCTTATTAATAGTTAGTTGAAGCATTTTCTAATTGCTATTGATAACTTAGAGTCTTCCATCAAAACTGCTTTTTCATCTATTTTGACATTTTATTCATGGAGCAATGGCTCTTAGACTTTTTAATTCAAATCAGTAACATATATTTTAGATATAAGATCTTTATTGGGAAAAAAACTTGCTACAATGTTTTTTACTAAGTAGACTGCTTCCTTTCTAATTTTTAAATTAGATTTGTTTATGCAAAATATTTTAATTTTGTACAACAAAAATTTTCTAATTTGAGTTGTGATATTCTCTCTTATACTTGTTATATCTTTAATTTTTCATCTGTCTATAGATTTGAGAAGTAATTTCATTTTGTTGCTCTAATGTGTTTATGATATAACTTTTTATACATAAATCATGTGTCAGTTTGGATCTTATGTTCATATCTGGTGTAAGATGTTGGCCCAAGCCTAATGACTGCCTTACTGTGCTATAGTTTTCAAAGTCATTTTTTCTAAACAGTGAGTCCTTACACCCATAACTAGTGTCTTTGGTTTTATTGAAAAGTATGCTTAATCTTTTTCATTGATAAAATTTTTTAACAAGTATAAAATGCCCTATGTGATTACTGCTATGTATTACGAAGATCTGGGAATGGTAGATAGCCTTCCTTCCCACTTTTTTTTAAATTTTTGCCCTCAAGAATCTTGACTTTTTGTTCATACACATGAATATCATTAATTTTTCTAGATGTATTTTAAAATATTTTATTGACAGTTTCATTGGTATAACTTACAATTTGCTTTTTTAAAAAATAATTTCCTGACAGAAGTGAAGGTATCTGTTTTCTGACTGCTTTTGTAAGGTAGTTTAATTTAAATAAATGATATATTTGAAGAGACTTTTATATTTATAGAAACTAAATTAAGACAAGGACGTGATTAAGAAATATAATTGTTTGTACTTCTTGAATGGTTTCTTTACTTTCTAATAGAAGAAATTAAAAAACATCTAATTCATATGTATCACAGACATTAAGTACTCAGCTCCAATACTGACATTTCAAGTGATAATACCTTTGTTATTAAATTATTTTGCTTATATGTTCATGAAATGACTTTTTCCAATCTAATTAGTAGATGGGTTTGGGGGCCAAGCTAGCTTTCTGCAAAACTTCTCTACTTACATAATAAACAAACTGTTTTTAAAACTCAATTTTCCATTTTGAAATTGTTTTCTTTTCCATAAAACATCTTTATTGCAATGGAGAATGATGCCACTAATTTTGATAGGGAGTGTGAGTGAAATTGGGTAAGATGAATTTAAAATTTTATCCAAGATGTAAGAAATGAAATAAGAAAATAGGAAAATTGGGACTTCAAGTTGCATAAAATGATTCTGTTATGTAGGAAGTTAAAAAAAAACTGTTTTCAGTTTGTGATAAATGTTCTCTAAATTTTAAACAGTCATCATGAAAGTTTGAAGCTTTACTTTCCATTCTAGCTGCTTAATTCACCTTTATATTTTAGGTCATTTTCTTTCATGTTTGACTCTTCATGACCCTATTTGGCATTTTCTTGGCAAAGGCATTGGAGTAGCTTTCGACTTCCTTCTTGAGCTCATTCTAGAGATGAGGAAACTGAAGCAAGCAGGGTAAAATGATTTGTCCAGGGTCATGAAATTCATAAGTATCTGAAGTCAGATTTAAACTCAGAAAGATGAGTCTTCCCAACTCAGTTTTATAAGATAATACTAATCTTCTATCACCATTATTTGTAAGATTTTATAAATGAATTTTTATTTCAAACCAACATTGCCTTTAAGTGCTCTAAGTCTATGAAGCAACCTATTATCAACACTACTATATGCCATGTATTTAGATAAATGACATATAGAAAACTTCCATATCTCAATAATGTTGACTTTCTCCCCTTCTAGAACATCTCTTCCTTTATTTCAGAGGTAACAAATTCCTAGTTTAGCTTCTATTTTTCTAACCCTTATCACCTCAATAAAGTACATTTCTCCATTGAAAATATGTTTAATTTCCAAAACTTTAAATATTTCTTTAATATAGATGAATCGCAAACCTAGGTTTTTAGGCTTGTCCTGTCTTGCACTCCAAAAATGTATTTCCAAAAAAGCTTATAAAATATTTTACCTGGATATTCATATTTTATGATGAACTTGTCCAAGACCTATTCTTCCTTCTGACTTTATAAATTCTTAAAAAAAAAAACAACTTAGGGGGCAGCTGGGTAGTTCAGTGGATTGAGAGTCAGGCCTAGAAACGGGAGGTCCTAGGTTCAAATCTGGCCTCAGACACTTCCTAGCTGTGTGACCCTGGGCAAGTCACTTGACCCCAATTGCCTACCCTTACCACTCTTCTGCCTTGGAGCCAATACACAATATTGACTCCAAGATGGAAGGTAAGGGTTTAAAAAAAAAACAAAAAAAACAACTTACCTTCCATTTTAAAATCAATTCTGTGTATTGGCTCTAAGGCAGAAGAAGGGTAAGGGGGTTAAGTGTCTTGTCCTGAGTCACACAGCTTTGACATATCTGAAACCAAATTGGAACTTAAGATCTCCCATCTCTAGGCCTGGCTATCTATCGCCTGAGCCACCTAGCTGTCCCCGAACTTCAGTTTTTGATACAAAATTTTATATTAATTTCTCTAGGGAAGTGATGTGTCCCTAATTTAGATATTCCTCTTTGGTTTGCAGGTAGTATTTGATAATATTAATATATTTTAAAGTTCTCAAATAATAAAATGAGCAACATTAGATGCTTTTTTAAAGGTTTAAGTTAGGTTCTCATTAAGAATTTCTATTAAATGTAATTTACTGAAGCTTTCAATGCAATTGCAAAAATTACATTATTTGCATCCTAAAATTCCATTGTCTAAATGTTTATGCACTTACTCCAAAAGAGATTTCTTCTCATTATCTCTAAATTGTCCTGAGCCATGGCATTTTTGCTTACTTAAAAATAAATATTTTATATTTATAGCAGCTCATTTTGTGGAAGCAAAGAGCTGAACACTGAAGGAATGTCTACCACTTGGGGAATGGTTGAACAAGTTGTAATATACGATTGTAATGGAATACTATTGTGCCTCTTTAAGAAATACTATACAATGTAATTTTAAAAAATCAACAAACAAACCTTGGAAAATGGGGTAATGCAAAGTGAGCAGAACCAGGAGAATAAAATAACAACAATAATGTATGATGATCAACTATGAATGACTGAACTATTATCAACAAAGCTAGGATCCAGGGCAACTCCAAGGAACTCATGACAAAAAGGGATATCCACTACCAGAAAAGGAATAGATGGAGTCTGAATGCAGATTGAAATACAACCTTCTTCACACTATTTCTTCCATTAATTTTTCTCTAGTGTAAAAAATAGCTTTTGATTCACAACATGAGTAATAAATAAATATGTATTATATGATAGTATATGAACAACTGTATATCATACTACCTACTTTCTTGAGGAGACAGCCAGTAAACAGAAGAACATGGATAATCTGAGATGATTTAGGGGACAAAAAGTCAATTTTGAGCTTATTGACAGGTTTTGGCCTGCGGGAACTTAGAAACCTGTATAGCAGTAGGGTTCTGTGGAGCAGTTAGGCTGCCACTTTTTTTTAAGTTGCCAACAGCACAGTGGAACCTTGCTGAAATCTACTTAGTAACAGGAGCTGTCAATCACCCAGCTAGTCCAAGCTTCAAGGTTTTTTTTTAAAAGGGCCAGTCCGTAAAAATTCAAACTTTGCAAATAGTAAAAGATATAAATAAGAGCAACTAAATAACAATGATGGGAGTAATAGAACTCATATGTTTCTACATTATGATAATTTGAAATTTCTTTCTGTTTGAAATACCAGAACAGTGTTATGGTTTCCTAGCATTTAAAATAATTAGCTCCAATACTAGATATATCATTAAAAATGGATTATCTCATATATGCCAGTGACACTGTTCCTTCTGTGTGCTGATTATCAGGGTTATCTATTGGCCATTGCAAGAATCCATAAACTAAAGACTGCTCTGTATTTAAACTTTAAAGGCAATGAAATGAAACAACTGGTATTGGCAATGAAGGAAACATTGGACAATGTGCAAGAAAACTATAAATAACAAAGGAAGGACCCTGAGGCAAAGCTAGAACACCTAGATAAACAAACTAATGATACCCAGGCAACAAAACTAGAAATGGAAGATAAGGTTATAGATAATGCTAGAACTATACTATTGCCTTTTAGGCATTTTACATACTTACAGGCTGAAGTAGGGTCCATGTGAGAACCCATAAACAATTCACTGCTGGGGATCTAGAATCAATAAAAAAGAGAAGCCCAAAGTTTTTTGAGGGCCCTTATGAGAGCCTAAGAGAATTTAAGAGATATGAGGTTGTTTGACTCTGACATTGCAGACTGTGAAATTATTTTGCAAAAATTATTTACCAAAAGGGAAAGAAAGAAATTTATTGATGAAACTATACAGAATCCAGATTTGACATCATGGCCCAGTGAATCACAACAGGAAGTAGAAAGGAATTCTGTAGATGGCTACTGGTTTTTAAATCAGGCTAGAGAATCCCTAATCGAAGCAATGAAAGCTCGTGCAAAGAGACCTAACATCTGGTCTAGATTCAAGAAACTAAAACAGGAAGTTGGAGAGAATTGTGCGACTTTCCTGAACAGGCTGATAGAAGCTGGGGAAAATCTTTTGGGAATGGATAAAATCAGTGACCAGGACATAGCACACATAAGGAGGCAGTTTGTCAAAAACAATTATATTGCATTAAAAAATTACTTTAGAACAAATTGCCCTACGTCTGAGACAACTGGATTGGAAGAACTCTATAGAAATGCTTGTTACATATATGATGCAGATAGAGAAAAATGGGTAGATGATAGAAATTATTTGGTGTAAGAATTAAGAAATCAATTGAAAGAGGCTAATGGGAAATTAAAGGAAACAGAAATAAAAGAGTTTAAGTTAGTGACAGCATTAAGATCATATAAACCTAGGATTGACTATACTCCTAAGCCACAAAGGTCAAGTCTCCTATGTTATTTTCTCTGTAATAAGCTGGGGCATTTTTACATGATTGCAGATTTAAGGGACAGGTCTTCAACCAAAGAAATAGGAATAATAGATTTTATGGAAATGGGTATAGACAGAATGGGTATGCTTACCAGAATGTAAATCCTAGATGCCCATCTTACCAAAGGAAAGGGCAAACAGGTTGCTGCAATCATACCTCTTGCCAGGGATGACAATGGGCACCATATTTGTACAGTATGCAAGAATGTATAAAAAATGGAGCCAGACTTAAGTATTCCTAGGTGGCAAGAGCATCTGGTTACCAAAAACCAGAGCAAAAAAGTACAGCGGCTTTATGAACGTACCCAGAAAGGCAAAGCAATTGAAACCAAAAAGGAATTAGAAAATGGGAACAGAGATAACAACAGGGAAAAGCAAGATAACACAATTGAAATCAATAATGAAGGTATAGAGGAAAAGCAAATAACAAACATACTAGGAAAAGTAGAAAAAGTATTAATTAGTGAGCAAGAAAGCTATGAATAAAAAATAGCAAGTGTGAACAATGATCTAAGGCTTTTGTAGTTATTTTATTTACAACTTCAGCAATAAAAGTCTTAGAAAGAGAGTCAAGGATTCAATGTTTGCATGTCAAATTGGCACATAGACAAAATAAATATGAAAGAAATAGAGAAATAGAGAAAGGAAAAGGAAAAGACAAAGGGATAAAAATAGTTACATAGAGGAGAGCTGAGTGATTCATCAGGCAAAACAATAGACTACAGGTAAATATAGAAGGATAGTCAGAAAGTTCTTAAGGGGACAAATCCAGAGGAAGATGGTTATAGAAAAAGACAGGAGGAAAAGAATAAAAGCAGATTGTAGCAGCAGGAAAGAGAAACAGGCAGAAGCAGATGACCTGATGCTGATAGAATAGCAAAGATTGTATAGGATTCTGCAAAGAAGAGGAATGGACATAAGATTGTGAGATAAATGCATCATTTAAACACAGTACATTTCCAAATTAGTTACATACAACATTGCATAGCTACCAAGACCTGAAGTCAAAAGAGAACCATCGGACAACATGAGAAGAGGAGAATACTAAGTTTTGGTAAGTGTATTTGCATGCAACGAACACATATAAGCGATATATGTTTCACTAAATGTTAAAAGATCTGAACTTGATACTATATCCATTTAAATCAATGCATATTATGAATTGGTTAATGTAACAGCAAAGTAGTTATAGTTGGTAGATTCACAAGGTCTTACCTAAATAGAAGATCTGATTGTGATATTCTACTTAGGTAACATCAGGAAACATACAGGCATCAATGTAGAGATTAAAGTAGTGATATACAGTACATATTACACACACATGTACACAGCTTTGTAATATATGTATATCTGCTTATAAGACAGGGGAATATAATTGTTATATAGGGAATGTACATATATGTATATGTGTATATGCATGGAAGATATGTAAATGTAATGTCCATAGTTGCTATGATGCAAAAGTTTTACTAATCTGTACACATATATATATACACATGTAACCTACATCTATATAGTTATATGTAATTATATGTACATGTTATGTAAAATAAGTATGCACATAGTTAAAATGATTGGAAAACTTTGGATTCATAAGACAGGCTATTTAATTTAAAGTTCTCTGTAAACAGTTTGATTTTATGTAATAGCAATAGCATTTAGCCAGTTAGCTTAGAAAGAATTTGTTTTGAACTGTTCCCCTTAGATTTTTTTAAAATGCATTTTGCATAAGCTTATTTTTAATCAGATGGATTGTGTTTTTGTACAAGTTTATGCTACATTGTGTTTTATTGTATTTTTCTATTTTTATATGTTGCTATAATAATTTTTTAGATAAGATTGTTTTGTGCATTAGCTTAGCATCATAGGTTTTTTTTAAAATTTTTTTTAAACCCTTAACTTTTTTGTGTATTGACTTAGAGGTGGAAGATTGGTAAGGGTAGGCAATGGGGGTCAAGTGACTTGCCCAGGGTCACACAGCTAGGAAGTGTCTGAGGCCGGATTTGAACCTAGGACCTCCTGTCTCTAGGCCTGGCTCTCAATCCACTGAGCTACCCAGCTGCCCCCTAGCATAGGGTTTTAAAAAGGGGTTTTGCAAAAGTTTTGTAGTTGGATTTTGACCTTTTTGGATTTTATTGCATTCTTTTATATTTTACTATTTATATTTGTATTCAGAAATTTTCTTGCTTGTTTTGACTTTGCAAATGTTTGCACTTTGTTTAATCTTTGTGACAACTTGTAAATCCCATCCCTTTCCCTTCTTTTCCCTTATTCAAATCCTTACAGTAGAGAAGTTAAGATAGGAATTAGATAAGTAAGAACAGTAGTTTGTTATTTTGGGGTAAGAATTTAGATTAGGAATACAATAAGGGTGAAACCATTTTTATCAAAATGAGTTTTGGTCTGTGCAAAGGGGGGGACTGAGAGATGGAGAGAAAGGGAGAAGGCAAACAGATGGCGTTTGCAAACAGAAACTGGTCTCATGCACAGAACTTTATAGATCCCATTCTGGAATGGGAGGACTGCTTAAAAGGTAACATAGGGAGGCAGTAGAGGTCTGTTGTTCCTGTTCCTCAGGAGGAGTGAAGAGAGAACTTCCTGTGGGTGGAATCTGTCTTTGCCTAAGGGAACTTTACTTATCTGTCCCTGAGAGTTGGAGGTTGCTGTGTTCCAGCTAAACAAATATCCGTAGATGCTGTCCATCCCTTTCTCCAATTCCCATCACCCAGTATTCCTGTAAGCTTCTGGCTCCTGAGAATTTTCCTGACTGTGTGTGTGAGAGAGCTGCCAAGATCCAGAGAAGCCTGTCTGTGAGGAAAAGACTTGTAGCCATATCTTGAACTTCTGTCTAAGAGGCTGAGATCATCAAGAAGTCAAATCCTTTCTACTCTGATGAACTTTTAAGGTTTCTACAATTAATTTGGAAGACCAGTATACTATATAGATTATATAGTATGGCAATTTTAGTTAGTGATTGTAGATTTAAGCAGTTTGAAGACTTTGAAGACAATTCCTTGAGGAGCCTGTTGGGTGGACAATCTAGATTTTAAGATTAGAGACTACTTTTCCCAGGTCCTCCTCCTTCTTCTTTTACTTGGATGCAAAATAAACCTTAGTTACTGTTCTTACCAAGTTGTGAAATAGTCAGATAGTATTTTTGGCCTACAAGCAGACACTCAGGCCTACAGAAGTCTGTAGAGCCTCTTCAATCAGTGATAAACCAACAACAAATGTACAAACTTTTACACGTATATTATCAACATATTTCAAGAGGGAGGAGTGAGGGAGAGGGGAAAAATGAATGGGATAAATTTTTGGATACATAATGGATATGAGATTTTGTTTCTCTTGGATAAATTTATTATAATTTATTACATATTTATAACAAATCATGTGTGTTATATTATGCATATATTACATATATCATATTCTACATAAAAATAAGAATAAAGTATAACTCAAAGATATTTTTAAAAAATGTACAAAGATTTCAGAAAGTAAGGAACAGGTATAAACAGGTTAAATCACATTATTTAATTCAAATCGCTTTAAATACACTTCTTTAGAATGAGAGTTTATTTTATATGCTTGAACTAAAGGAACTGCCATTTAAATTTTGGAGATGATCTTATGTATTTTTCAAAAGGATGCTTTATTTTCTTCTCTATCAGAATTTGCTGACAAAAATACAAAATAAAATGGCTCAGATTTTTGACATTTTCTAACTTACAAACATGTAACTCATAGCATCTCTTAAATGGATTTAACCTGTAAACATTCTCTACCATTTCCTCTTTACTTTCACCTTTATTCAGTTATTTGTCTAGCAGTATTATAACTAAGCTAGTTAAAAACACAGGGCCCCTAGAAAAGTAAAAAATTTTCTTTGAAAAAATACACCAGGGTTAAAATATTTAAATATAAATAATTTCTTACATAAGTAACTTTCTTGATGTAAAGGGCAGTATCATTTGTTACCTTAGTTTTCTTAATGCCTAGCAGAAAAGCCTAACACACATACTTAACAAGCATTTAAATAATTATTGGTCTGTGTATACCTTTACATGTTCTCCAAGGCTACATTGTTATTTTGTTTTGTTTTCAAAAATCATATTCACATCTGCCAGAGCTGAACTATAAAAATAAAAGGTCAAACTTCAGCTGAGAATTCCTGTTCCCATGGAAACTGACAATGACTTAGCAAAAGAAGGTAGATACTTGTAAATAATCACATTTCCCAAAAGTCATTGTCTTCTCTTGATGTATGTAATGTTCTTACATTTTTCCCAGAGGGTGAATTCATTGATTCTCCTAGAACTAAAAAATTTCCAAGATGCTAATCATAAATCTGACTTCAGGGAGTTTGGAAATGTCTTTTTCTTTCTATACGTATCTGCATTAGTTCTCTAAGATAACCCACGTTAAAACAAAACCGTTTTCAACAAATGGTTTCAACAAACTGGTTGATTAATAAAAGGGGAGAAAAAAGATATTACTGAGAAAAAATAATGAATGTTGTCTTGATTATTTCTCTGCAAGAAATAGCTGAGATTGTCTCTGGGAACTAACTAGACATTATTTTCCTAAATGATGAGTATTTTTATTTCTTTGTTAAGTGAAGAGTAATTGATTTCTGTTTTTTTCTGCATTCTTCAGTTTTTTCATTGAAGCATGTAAGGGATTTTTAATAAAGTTGTATGGGTCTTAAAAACATGTTGAGGAAATTCACTCTTATTTCAATATTTCAAGGAAGCATAATTTCTTTGATATCAAGTGCTCCCTCCACAGATGATTACACTTAAATCCTTCACAGTCCTTTTGAATGAATGTAGCTAACATATCCTTCACCTAGGAGTCAAGCTTCTGGTGATAATCTTCTTCAAATTTAGTCAATAAGTATTTAATAAGCACCTAATGTATACCAAGCATTGTGTGAAACAATGGGGATACAGAAAGGGTCAAAAGACAGTCCTTGCCCTAAGGAGCTGACAAGATGCTTATTATTTGTCTTGGATGAAAAGCATCCATCTCATACTGGTTGTGTATTCAAAGTCTTCCCAATTAGACCTTCATTTCTTAGAAATAATATTTAAGTTCAAATATATTATTCTTCTCCAGACTGAATACTGAGCTTATTTTTTGCCACTGTCCCACCAGATAGTATCATAATTTCAGTTTTTATTTTATTTGTTATCTTTCTCTTTTGGCATATAAGATCCTTGAAAGCAGAGATTATCCTTATTTGCAGTTGTAATTGTATCACAGGTGCTTAGTAAGTACTTAGCACATAATAGACATATGATAAATGTTTTGTCACTGACTGACAAAATGACTTTTTTTAATCTTGTCAATAAAGATCATAGGTGGTATAGGTTTTATACCACAAAAAAACATGGAAAATAATCCATTTTTATGTAGCACTATATAAAATATAATATACTATTTAAAATATGTTTTATACCAATATTTCTAAGGCTTAATTTATCACATATAGTCTGAAGAAAAGAACCATATGAAAAGTATGTTATGAGTAGTGATTTGAAGTTATAACCTTATAATAATATTGTGAAATAAAGAAAAAAAATATTGGTTGTGTGTCTGGAATATTTGGGGATAGCAGAAAAAACTTTCCTTATATCAACTACAAAAAAATCTAGAAAACAAAATTGAAATCTCCCTTGTATAGGATATAGGAGCCTAAAAATACCTCTTGACCAATCTGAAATATCTGACTATGACATCGAATCCTCCATATTCTTTTTCTCCTCTCAAGCTGATATTTTAAACATTCTTTCTTTCATATTATTTTACATACTGCCCAGTTTTCTCTAGTTTTTAAAATCAGAAATAAGGTTAATACAACAGGATTGCCGGGATATCAATATGAGAAGATAAAAATAAGTTATTCAGACTATTCCAAGGAAAATAGAGAATTCTTTCAGATAGATAGAAAACTATGAAAAAGCCATTTTTCATATTCTCGATTGCTAAACAAACATTTTAAGTGAAAATAGTTTTTTACTCATTTTGGAGAAGCTTGCTGGTTGACATCCTTATCCAATTTTTTAACCCTTCTTAAACCTTAATGTCCAGAGATAAACACAATACTCCAGATAAGACCTGAGTGGGACAGAGTAGAACTAGAACATTTCTATTCCTGAAATTTATGCCCCTTTAAATGTAGTTCAAGATTACATCAACTGTTTTGGCTGCCACTTCATAATCCTGACTTATATTCAGGTTGCAATTCACTAAATCCAGATTCTTTTTCAAAACAATTGCTATCTTAACTGAATATAGCAGGATAGCCTACTTTTGAGCTACTTTTATGGACCCAAGTATAAAATTTTATATTTCTCTCAGTTGGATTTCACTTTTCTAGATGCAACTTAATGATATAACCTCTATAATCTTTTTAATCCTTACACTATCATGTAGTACCATGACATGCATGCTGGAGGGGGCTTCTCCCTTTCCTCTCTCCACGGCACATGAGGATATTTGTCTCATCATTTGCCGCTCTGCCCAGCAGTTGAATGGGAGCACTTCCTCCTTCCCCTGTCTGAGGTAAGGGAGCAATTCACATACAAGATGATGGTACAGTTTAGGCACTCATTCTCTAAAAGGTTTGCCATCACTGATGTAGTCCATTAACTAACTCTCCCATCTTTATTTTTTTTTGTCTTATTTCAATATCTAGCATGTCAAGTATAATAATGAATAATAATGATAATAATGGACACCTTTACTTCACATCTGATCTTATTTGGAAGACTTCTAGTTTATCTCCTTTATAGATGCTATAATGGAGGATTGCCAGGGATGTTAACTATTATTATTTGTGGGTTCACACTGGGGTGAGAGAGACAGGAATGTCAGATGGACAGGACCAAACAGGAAAGGGAGACCAGGGTTTACTGCCAAGGAGTTAACTGTCAACAGGAATGGCAGTTATGCCCAACAGTCACTCAGCCCACCTAGGCAAGGCAAAAGGTAAAAGTTTATAACAGTCTAATTGAGGGAAACAATAATAAAGGATGGGAATAAGGGATTCTACACTTACAAGCTAAGGGCAAACCATAGGGTCAGGGGAAGGACTTGACTACACTAAACTAAGACCTAAGCCAGGCAGGGTCCAGAGAATAACAGGACTGGAGTGGAAATTCTCACAGTAGAGTCCAGAGATGTTTTCAGGATGCCAGGAACCAATTCCTCCAGAACTGATAGTCCAAAACAGCCCAGTAGGGAGAGGAGCCTGCAAGCTGTCCACCAAATAGCAGATCACTCCCTACTCTGTGATATGATAAAGCAGGATAGATGTCCTCTCCTTCCAACCTTCACCACACTCCAGGATTCCAGGGAATCAGGGTGCAACTCCACAAACCCTGAGGTCTCCCAAGGAATCAGTTACTGCCTGTAACTCCCACCATGGAGTTCTTCTCAGAGAGCAGAAGCCACTTCCTGCTTCCCCATTCCATGTGGAATTCTCCAGCCCTTTCTGCTAGGTCCACATTAACTATATATAAACTAATACCTAAATAATCCTCATGACAATGCTAACTCTTCTTTTTGGATAGCTACCACTTAATCATTTATTCCTATGTTCTCTAGCACCTATTTTTATTTAGTGTGTTTTTGAAAAGTTTTTTTCTGCTTCTATTGATAAACTCAATGAGTTTTGTTGTCATTTATATAGTAAATTATGCCTAAAGTCATTTAAATAGTAAATTATGCTTAAATTTCTGGATTGAATCCTACACAAATCATTGTTTATTTAAAATGTTTACATCATTATTTTTTTATTTTAACATTTATTATATTTGCCATATAATTGGGCAAAATAGTTTTTAATGATTGCCTTAATTTCCCCTTCATCAGAGGTGAGGTCTCCCTTTTCATCTTTGATACTGTCAATTTGGTTTTCTTCTTTCCTTTTTTTATTTGATTGACCAATGCTTTGTCTATTTTATCTGTTTTTTCAAAATACCAGCTTCTAGTCTTATTTATTAATTCAATAGTTCTTTTATTTTCAATTTTATTAATTTCTCCCTTGATTTTTAGTATTTCTAATTTAGTTTTCATCTGGGGACTTTTAATTTGCTTGCTTTCTAGTTTTTTAAGTTGCATGCCCAATTGACTAATCTCTGCCCTCCCTAATACACTCAAGGATATAAATTTCCCCCTGAGTACTGCCTTGGCTGCATCCCACAGAGTTTGGTAGGATGTCTCATCATTGTCATTCTCTTCAATGAAATTGTTGATTATTTCTATGATTTCTTCTTTGACTAGCTGGTTTTGGAGAATCATATTTTTTAATTTCCAATTAGTTTTTGATTTGCCTGTCCAGGTGCCCTTACTAATTATTATTTTTATTGCATTATGATCTGAGGAGGTTACATTCATTATTTCTGCTCTTTTGCATTTGTTTGCAATGTTTCTATGCCCTATTACAGGGTCAATCTTTGTGAATGTACCATATGCAGATGAAAAGAAGGTGTATTCCTTTTTGTCCCTATTTATTTTTCTCCATATATCAATTAAATCTAATTTTTCTAGGACTTAATTCACCTCTCTTACCTCTTTCTTATTTATTTTTCGGTTTGATTTATCTAGATCTGAAAGAGGAATATTTAGATCTTCCACTAGTATGGTTTTACTATCTATTTCCTTTTTGGGCTCTGCCAGTTTCTCCTTTATGAATTTGGATGCTATGCCACTTGGTGCATACATATAGAGCACTGTTATTTCCTCATTGTCTATACTGCCTTTAATCAGGATGTAATGACCTTCCCTGTCTTTTTTAATCATATTTATTTTTATTTTGGCTTTGTCAGAAATCATAATTTCCACTCCTGCCTTCTTTTTCTCATTTGATGCCCCCAAAATTTTACTCATGCCCTTTAACTTAAGCTTGTGTATGTCCACCTGCCTCATATGTGTTTCTTGTAGACAACATATGGTAGGATTTTGGTTTCTAATCCACTCTATTATTTGCTTCCGTTTTATGAGAGAGTTCATCCCATTCACATTCAGAGTTATAATTATCAGTTGTGCATTCACTGACATTTTGGTATCCTCTCCTTATTCTACCCCTTCTTCTTACACTCTTTCCTTTTAAAACAGTGGTTTGCTTTAAGCCAGTAACCCTTATCCCCTCTCTTGAGTGACTTCCCTTTCTACCCCCTCCCTTGTTACTCCCCTCTTTTTGTTTATTAAAGGCCTAATGAATTCCCTCCCCCTTCTTCTCCTCTCCATTTTTGACCTCCCCACTCCTCTGTTCCCCTTGATTTATCCCTTCAGGCTTTCTCAGTAGAGTTAGATAGAGTTTCATATCCCAATGTATAATATAGCTACTCTTCCCTCTCAGGGTTAATTACACTGAGAGTAAGGTTTAAATATGACCTCTTAATGCTCTTTTCCTCTGATTCTTATAATAGTATTCATCCCCTCCCCTTCCCATGTCCTCTTTGTATGTAATAGAATATCCTATTTTTCTTATTCATTCAAGTTTCTCTTGGTGTCCCCTACTACTCACCCCCCTCTTTCCCACCCCCATATCATCTTAGACCATTTAGTATTCCAACCTCTCCCTATGTATAATTCTTCTGATCACTATAATATTTGCTATTTGATTACTATAATAGTGAATACTACAATAGTGAATAAAGTTCACTACAGAGAATTACACATAACATTTCTCCACATAGGAATACAGATAATTAGATCTTATTGAGGCCCTTAAAAAGGCAAACTTAAAAATTATGATTTTTCTTTCTTTCCCCTCTGTTTCTTATTTACCTTTTTATGTTTCTCTTGATTTTTGTGGTTGGATATGGAACTTTCCATTTAATCCTGGTCTTTTCTGTGCAAATACTTGGAAATCTTCTATCTTATTGAATGCTCAAACTTTCCCCTGGAAGTATATAGTTAGTTTGGATGGGTAGGTGATCTGTGGTTGAAGACCCAGTTTTCTTGCCTTTCTGAATATCATATTTCAAGCCTTACGGTCTTTTAGTGTGGATGCTGAGAGATCCTGATTGGTGCTCCTTGATATTTGAATTGTCTCTTTCTGGCTTCTTGTAAGATTTTTTCTTTTACTTGGAAGCTCTTGAATTTGGCTGTTATATTCCTTGGGCATTGTCTTTTCAGGATCTAGTGTAGAGGGTGATCTATGAATCCTTTCAATGTCTATATTGCCCTCTTGTTGTAGAAGTTCAGGGCAATTTTGCTAAATAATTTCTTTTAGTATGGAGTCCAAATTTCTATTAATTTCTGCTTTTTCAGGAAGACCAATGATTCTCAGATTATCTCTTCTAGACCTGTTTTCTTGGTCTGTCTCTTTTTCATTGAGATATTTCATGTTTCCTTCTATTTTATCAGTCTTTTGACTTTGTTTTATTTGTTCTTGCTGTTTTGAAAAATCATTAGCTTCTAATTGCTCAATTCTAGCCTTTAGGGACTGGTTTTCAGCTATAATCTTTTGGTTTTCCTTTTCAATCTGGTCTGTTTGGTTCTTCAAGGCTTCCAGCTGGTCATTTCTGGTGTTCAATTTGCTTATCAGTTCATTTGATTTCTGAGCCACATTTTCCAATTGCAAAATTCTGCCTTTTAAACTATTATTTTCTTGCCAGTTCTCTTCCATCTTTCTCATCATCTCAGATTTGAACTCTTCAATAGCTTGCGACCAGTTTTCATTATTTTGGGAAATTTTGGATATGATTACTTGTTTGTTCTCCTATGCTGTTTGCTTTGTTGTCTGGATTTTCTCTGTGTAAAAGTTGTCGAGTGTTATAGATTTCTTCTTAATGATGAGGTTCCTGATTTTGGCTTGCCATTGTTGTTGCCCTGCGCCTTCTCAGCTTTATCCTCACACTCAGGGTCTGTCTGTGCTCTCTAGGCTCCTGAGGTCTCAGGCCTCATTGTTCTCGGGGTTGAGCCTCCTGGTTGTCCCTGGTCTGCCCCTCTTCAACAGTCTCAGGGAGCTGCTTCCATAGCCATGCTCCCCTCTGCACAGGGTCCCCACTAGAGGTCCAAGCCTGTGCTCAAGATCCTTGTTTGGGACTACGGCAATTCCTTTACCTGTGCCTGGGCTCAAGGTCTGTGTTCAAAGTCCGTGTGCATTCTTTAGCCTCTTGAGGTCCTAAGTCTTGCTGCTCTTAGGAACAAGCTCTAGAGCTGCCAATGACTTAATGGGTGCCCCAAACCTGCTTTAACTCTTGTGTGCTGGCCTTGACTCTGCACATGTTGTGGGGGGTGGGGGAGGGGCTTCCTCAGCTTGTGCTCTAGTGAGAGCTGTTTTACCCCTTTATAGCGTGGAAATGCCCCAATTCCCCATACCTTCAATGCTCTGCCCTGTTGTGGGATCCCTTCGTTCTTCTGGATTTGTTTTTATGTCCCCTTGAGGAATCCTTTATGCTTTGGTTAGGAGAGGTTGAGCAGCTGCTTTTTACTCTGCCACCATCTTAACTTGGAACTCTCATCAGAAACTACATCATTATTCTTGAAGGAGACTGGTAGTTTCCTTTCTTTGTTTTTGTTCTCCTTGATTTATTATAATTGTTTCATTAAAAGAATGTTGGAAGATTTTTTATAATTTGAATGGTATTGGATGTAGTTGTTCTTCAAATGTTTGGCAAAATTAGCTAGTAAATCCTTCTGGTGCTAGACTGAAAAAAATATCTCACCTAAATTTTTGTTTGCTATACCATTCTATTTGCTTTGATGTGTTGTTTTAAAGTTCTTTGGGCAAGAATGTTGGGAGAGTTTGACTAGAATTCTACCCCTTTGTCCTTCTCCACCTTTTCTTCACCCTCTTGGCCTGATCTTGCCATGAATTTATATTAATACTATAATTGTGCAGCTTCCCTTTTTCTATTGCTATTGTTCATGGGGATTAGAGGCCTATAGCATTCATTCCTGGGAAATTATGAGTGACTGGAAGTTCTACAAAATATTTTAAACATTTAGCTATCTATCTTTTAAGACAGAGATAGTAATTATATTTATTGAAATTCATAATACTTTTGAATGAAATAAATACACATCTAAATAATTATAGAAATTGTAATTACTCCAATATAATAAAAATGATAATGCTACCTAAATTTATATAATCGATGTAGTTTATATCATACAAATGATTTCTACCATTATAAATGACTTTATATAAAATAATAACATAATTCATTTGAAGGGATAAAACTTCAAGAACCTTAATGGGGATGATGAAAAATAGAATAAGGAAGGAGATCTGCCATTATTAGTATTCACAAAATGATGAGAACTGCTCAACAAATTACTCATGAGTTGATAAACAGGGATGAGACAAATGAATATGGAGGGTCAAATTACAAGAGGGTCAAACTGACAGACTGATAGACAGTCCTCTTGCTGATCAGTGACAAGGTTTAAGGATTTGGGGTACATACTTTATAGGGAAAATAATGTAGGCTAAGGGATTAGGTAACCCTTTTGCAGGGACAATGGTTAGTAATGATTTACAAGGTAGAGACAATAGATTACCTTTGGTTCTAAACAGAATTTTCTATAGGTGATAATTTAATATGTCAATGTGTAACCATCTAACGATTTTCTTATAGAATTATTGCATCAGTAATTTCTTGACAGGACACTTAGTAATTGGGGAGGAGTTGGATTGAGTTTTCATGCTTCGGGGGTACAAAGACCGCCAAATTTTCAGTGTGTGCTCCCCAGAAAAAAAAGAAAAGGAAAGAAAAAAGTGAAGTGAAATGAAACAAACAAAAAACAATATCTAGAATATAAAATTAAATTTTAACATAAAGTTCAAAGTTTAAAACCAAGTTGAATTTTAAAAATCCCTAACCATAAAAAGATATTTTAGAGATATAACCACACACTCAGAAGGAAAAAAGAAAAAAGAAAAAGAGTGGCAAAACAGGTATAAGTAAAATCTAAAAGAAAAAAATGTGAGTGAGCCATTAGCCAACAAGAATTCCTGGAAGACCTAAAAAATATTTAAAAAGTAAAATAAGAGTGGCATAGGAAAAATTGGGAAAAGATATGAGAATGGTGCAAAAAAAATGAAGGGGTCAGCTGGGTATTTCAGTGGTTGAGAGAAAGGCCTAGAGATGAAGGGGTCCTGGGTTCAAATCTGGCCTCAAACACTTCCTAGCTGTGTGAACCTGGACAAGTTACTTAGCCCCCATTGCCTAGCCCTTACCACTCTTCTGCCTTAGAAACAATACATATTGATTCTAAGGTGGAAGGTAAGGTTTAAAAAAAAAAGAAACAAATTAACAGTTTGGTAAAAGAGGCACAAAAATACTGAAAAATAACTAAAAAGCTTAATTGGTCAAATGGAAAAGGAGATACAGCACTCACTAAATAACATAATTCCTATTAGATTAGAATTAAGCAAGTGGAAGCTAATGACTGTGAAGTATCAAGAAAAAATAAAATAAAGTGAAACCTTTCACCCGAAAAGCAACTGAACTCAAAAATAAATTAAGAAGAAATAATATCATTTTTATCAATAATATTTATCCATGAGTGAACCAATACTTCCCCCAATCCCCACATCATAGAAGAAATCATCTGAGAGACAGACATATCCATTCAAACCTTGTCTTTCATGTTTCCATGTTTCAGTCCACCATATAGAGGTAAGATTCACAACTTATTCTTCAAATATTAAATCTGTAACTATGTATATTCTCTTGATTCTACTCATTTTCTTGTTCCTTATCCTTTGTAGCTCTTTCCATGTATTTTTTTATTAGCCTGTGAGTCATTTCTTATGGTGCATTAGTATTCCATATGTTATAATTAAAAAAGATATAGACTGAGAGTAAAAGGAGAAATAATATTTTAATTATGGCCATGTTGGTAAAATAAAGAAATGTCCACGTACCTACTAAGATCAAATTCAAACACCCCGCCAAACCTTCCTCCCTATAGACCATGTGCCTGATTTCTCCCATGCCAAAGAGAGCAACCCATCAACCAGCAGGCAGGTAACAAAAGAGGAAGTCTCAAGCCAGACCTCCCAATTTAAGCTATGTTTTACGTTTGTTCATGTCAAGCTGGAAACTCGTTGAACCATGGAAAATGTAGTTTCAAAGTCCCCTAAACGTCCACAGGAAGTTTGTCATCTATCTAAATATTTTAAGGCTCAAATGATCCCCAAAATGCCTCTCAATGGAACCCCCCAAATTCCAAATAACACAGATAACAGTCATATAATATAATTTGTTCAGCCATTCCTCAAATGATGGGTATTCCCAACATTCCAGTTCTCTGCCATCACAAAGGGAGCTGCAATAAATATTTTGGAACATATAGTTTCCTTTCTTTTTTCTCTGATCTCCCTGGGAAACAGACTCATATTGCTGGTTCTAAGGATTTACAATTTTATAATGCTCAGGGTATAATTCCAAATTGCTCTCTGAAATGGTTGGATCAGTTCACAGCTCCAACAACAGTGTATTAATGTCCCTATTTTTCCACATTTCTTCCAACATTTGTCATTTTGCCTTTTTGTCATTTTAACAGATCTGATGGGCATGAGATAATATCTAAGAATTGTTTTCATTTGCATTTCTCTAATCACTAGTGATTTCCAGCACCTTTTTTTTTCATATGTCTATATATGCCTTTGATTTCTTTATCCAAAAATTATCTGTTCCTGCCTTTCATCAGTTGAGGGATGGCTCTTGTAAATTTGATCAAATTTCTCTATATACTTAGATATGTGACTTCTATTTAAGATACTGTCTATAACGTGTTTTTTCCCCTTTCAGTTTTTTGCTTCCCTTTTAATCTTGGCAATATTTGTTTTATTTGTAAAAAAATTTCAATTTGATGAATTTTACATTTATATTCACGTTCATGAATGGAGTATCATTTTATATCTCTTCTTTCTGGACTTTTTCAGTAATATATAAAAATGCTGATGATTTATGTGGGTTCATTTTATATCCCTCTATTTTGCTAAAATATTTGATAGTTTCAACTAACTTCTTAGTTAAATCTCTAGGATTTTCTACATAGATCAGCATGTCATCTGCAAAGGCAGGTAGTTATATTACTCCTTTGCCCATTCTGATTCCTTTCATTTCTTTTTCTTTCCTTAATGCTATTTCTAGAATTTCTAATATCATAATAAATAATATTTCTATTAATGGGCATCTTTGATTCACTCCTGATATTTTTGGAAAACTTTTTCCTCATATTCCTGTTACACATAATATTTTGAGATAGATACTTTTAACTAATTGTTTGAGATAGATACTTTTAATTATTTTAAGAAAATAATCCATTTATACATGTTTTACATTTTTTTTGCATTTTAAATTTTATTTTTTAGAAAAATTTTCCATGGTTACATGATTCATGATGTTACTTTCCCCTTCACCCCCCAAACCACCACCCCCATAGCCAATGCACATTTCCACTGGTTTTAACATGTGCCATCAATCAATACCTATTTCCATATTATTGATAGTTGCACTGGGGTGGTCCTTTCGAGTCTACATCCCCAATCATTTCCAAATCAACCCATGTATTCAAGCAGTTGTTTTTCTTCTATGTTTCCACTCCTATAGTTATTCCTCTGAATGTGGATAATGTTCTTTTCCATAAATCCCTCAGAATTATCTTGGATCATTGCATTGCTGCTAGTACAGAAGTCCGTTACATTCCATTTTACCACAGTGTATCAGTCTCTGTGTACAATGTTCTTCTGGCTCTGCTCCTTTCACTCTGCATCAATTCCTGGAGGTCATTCCAGTTCACATGAAATTCCTCCAGTTTATTATTTCTTTGAGCACAATAGTATTCCATCACCAGCATATACCACAATTTGTTCAGCCATTCCCCAATTAACAGGCATACTCTTTTTTTCCCAGTTTTTTGCCACCATAAAGAGTGCAGCTATAAATATTTTTGTACAAGTCTTTTTCCCTATGATCTCTTTGGGGTACAAACCCAGCAATGGTATGGCTGGATCAAAGGACAAGAAGTCTTTTAGCACTCTTTGAGCATAGTTCCAAATTGCCATCTAGAATGGTTGGATCAGTTCACAATTCCACCAGTAATGCATTAATGTCCCAATTTTGCCACATCCCCTCCAACATTTATTACTCTCCCCTGCTGTCACTTTAGCCAATCTGCTAGGTGTGACATGGTACCTCAGAGTTGTTTTGATTTGCATTTCTCTAATTATTAGAGGTTTAGAACACTTTCTCATTTGTTTCTTGATAGCTTTGATTTCTTTATTTGAAAATTGCCTATTCATGCCCCTTGCCCATTTATCAATTGGGGAATAGCTTGATTTTTATACAATTTATTTAGCTCCTTGTATATTTGAGTAATTAGACCGCTGTCAAAGTTTTTTGTTATAAAGATTATTCCCAGTTTGTTGTTTCCCTTCTGATTTTTGTTGCATTGTTTTTGTTTGTACAAAAACTTTTTAATTTAATATAATCTAAATTATTTACCATTGTTTTTAATAGGAATGAGTTTTGTATTTTGTCAAAGGATTTTTTTCTTCATCTATTGATAAAATCATGCAGTTTTATTACTTTTATTATTAATATGACCAATTATTTGTTAGTTTTCCTTATACTAAACCATCCCTGAATTGCTGATATAAATCCTATTTACTCAAAATATATAATATTTGTGACATATTGTTGTCTAGAAAGTAGTGTTTTATTTAGCATTTTTGTATCTATAACCATTAACGAAACTGGAGTATAATTTCTGTCTTTGTTTTTACTCTTCCTAGTTTAAATCTTAGCTTCATATTTGCTTTATAAAAGGAATTTGGTAAAATTCTTTATTTTCTTGTAATTTCAAATATTTTATTTAATATTAGTAAATTTTAATGTTGGAGATAATTCATTTTTCATTACTTCTACTTTTTTTCTTAGGAAGTTTATTTATATAATGTTAAATTTTTTTCTCTAAAATCGGTATATTAAGATATTTTATTTCCTCCTCTGATAGTCTAGTCCATTTACATTTAAAAGTATTCTTCCATTTCTCTTTCATTGTTAAATTTGTTTGCAGATAATTGAGGAAAATCATTCCTATTTTAAAAGCTTTATTAATAATACCTAAAGTGAAAAGCTACCCTGACCACCCAGCCCACCTGAGAAAGAAGAGAGAGAAAAAGGGAGGAGCTACAGAAATTATAAAACAATAATGAGACCACGCAATCATGGAGGCGTAGGAGAGATTTCAGGGAATTTTGGAAAATACTAAGGGACTTCTGGGGGATGAAGTCCAAAGTTTCAAAATCTCCCTTTATACTCTAGTGATTGCGTTAATTTCATCTTCATTGGCAGTATATTGACTGTTTTCTTCTTCAGTGCTAGTGATTTGGTTTTCTACTTTATTTTTTGTCATCTTAAACAATGGTTTATCCATTTTCTCTATTTTTTCTTAAAATCAATTCTTAGAATTTTTTATTAATTCAATGGGTTTTAAAATTCCATTTTATTGATCTCACCTTTAATTTTTTGAATCTCTAATATAGTATTTAGTTGGGATTTGTTTTTTCTATTTTTTTTTTAAATTTAATTTCTAATTTAATGTAGGAGAAGCTCACCTACTTTTGTAGCAGGGTCTCACCCCAAGAATAGGAGACTCAAACTCTGTTCAATCCAGTAGTAAGAAAATAATTTTATTTGAAGTAATTTTGTAATTTGTAGATTTGGAGTAATTTGGAGTAATTTGAAGAAGTGTTTTTTGGTGACATAATAGCCTATAGGTGGTGAAATAGTCTGGGGGCTAATAAGGTAGCCTTAGGGACTGATGGACAAGACCTGGGGCGAGTAGAATAGCTGCTTTAGAGCTGATATTATGTGGTAGCAGCTCCTCTGTAGAGTGACAGCTTCTGCACCCTGTGGATCAGAGTTGGCATATTTATTGGAGTCTGGTAGCTTAGCTGTTCCCTTTCCAAACTCAGGTGCATGTATGTTTTGGGGTTTGTTGCCATAGGACAGTGATTGTCAAAGTACAGCCTGCAGGCCAGATGCAGGCCCCCTGAAATGTTCTATCTGGCCATGTGAAATTATTCCTAATCTGACAAATACAATGAGTAGGATACAATACAATGAAACTTCGAAAGAATTGCCTTAGAAACAGACTGACAGATAAGCATTTCTTCTCCTTTGGCCCCCCTTTTAAAAAGTTTGCCCATCACTGCCATAGGGAATAAGGAGTGTCCACAAGATCAGGGTATTCTTCTGGAATGTCAGAGTCCCCAGTGTGCACATTCCATGTTTCTCCATTTCCCACCTTGTAATCATCTGTCAATGTGGGAGTGGTCTTGCTGTCCTTCTATAGTGGGAACATGGGTACATCGGAGGAGCACTATAGGTAATTAATTATTTCTAAGAACAAAAAGCTGATGCGTAGTATAGAATGTTAAAGATCTAGTTGACAGAGTGAATAATTGAACAATCTACAATTCATGCTTGATTAATGCTGAAACTACAGATTTTGCCACTGATGTTTAACTAGTGCTAACTAGTGAGAAATGCAAGATTTCAGAGGATGAAGGTCACATTCCTATTATAACCCTTTACTGCCCACTGTCAGTCCACATTAAATTTAATGATCTTTTCTTTCTCTATTTAGTTAATTGCTTCTTGGCCTTTTGGCTAAGATCAAGTGTAGTCTCTATTTAGTTAATATAAGCATTCAGAGATATAAATTTTATTCTAATTTCTCTGTGTCTGTACGGATATTATGAGTCCCATAGTTTTTATGTTGTCTCATTATTATCATTCTCTTAAATGAAATTATTTGCTTCTATGATTTGCTTAACCCCTACATTCTTTAAGATTATGTTAATTAGTCTCCAATTAGTTCTAGTTTGTGTTTCAATGGTCCCTTATATAAATTTGCATTGCATTATGGTCTGAGAAATATGCATTTAATATTTCTGCTTTTTTACATTTGAATAAAATGATTTTGTGCCTTTATATAAGGTAAGTTTTTGTAAAGATGTTATGTTTCTCTGAGGAGGTATACTCTTTTCTGTTCCTATTCAGATCTTTCCAGGTATCTATCTTATTTAACTTATCTAATATTCTATTAATCTCCTTGACTTCTTTCTTATTTATTTTTGGGGGGATTAGTTTCATCTTATGAGAGTTAAAAATTTTAGTACCCCACTATTATTATTTGGTTTTCTATTTCTATATGTAGTCCAATTAGGTTTTTTTCCTTAAAAACTGGGTGCTTTTGCATTTGGTGCATATAAATTTACTATTGCTAATGCTTCATTATTTATGGTACCTTTATCATAATATATTTTCCCAATTCATCTCTTTTGATTATATCAATTCTAGCTTTAACTTGGTCTGATATCATGATTGCTACACCTGCTTTTTTTGGTATCATATATAGATTAATATGTTCTTCTCCAGTCCTTTATTTTTACTCTATGAGTATCTCTCATTTTAAGTGTATTCTTTGTAAATAACATATTGTTGGGTTTTGTTTTTTGATCCATTCTGGTTTTGGTTCTGTTTTATGGGTAAATTCATCCCATTCACATTCAAAGTTATGATTATTGCATTTATTCTGTATTTCTTCTATTCTATTTTTCCTCTCTTTGCCCTTCTTATCCTTTCCTTTTGCCATATCCCTCCTTAGAATTTCAATTTCTTTTTTTTTCCACTACTCCAATTCACACTCAGTCTTAGAACTCCTCCCTTATCCTCTCCCCTTGCCCTCCTACGTCTAAATCAACCCATCCTTTTAAGGTTTCCTACCTCTTCCCTTCTCCCTTACCTTCTAGTTCTTATTCTCTCTGCCTTTCCAAAAGTTTCTTCCTTATCCCCTAACCACACCCTTCTATTTCTTTATATGAGTTTGATTCTAAAACTCCCTCCCTTATCTTGTCCTAAGAGTTGCTCCCTCATGTCCTCCTTCTTACCCTCCTATTTCTTAATATGTACTCTTTTCTAAGTAGCCTTCCATTTTCTTATCCCCTTGCTCTCTTTTTTCTTAATCTGTCCTTTTTTTTAGTCCTTTAGTTCATTCAGGGGAGCCTTAGTTTCTCGCTTGGCCTATCTCTTTTCTTTCCTGTTTCTTTGAACATTAAGAATACTTTTACTCTTATAGTTGTTTATGTTCTCTCTTTAACCCAGATCTGATGAGAATAGGTCTCTATTACTGCCATCCCTCCATTTCTTCCTCCCTTTCTCTGTGACAGTTCTTCCACTCATTCCTTTTATATGAGACAATTCTTCCATTTTCTGCTCAATTTTTGAAGTTATTCTTTTCATTTACCTAGTTCAGTTATTGCCTAATTTTTTGTTCTTCTTATTTCACTTTGCATTAGATTGTATGACTTTCCAAACTCAAAACATGATGTATTCAGGCTTACAATAAAAAAGACTTTCTAGTGTTGATGGAAATGACACATTGTTTTAAGAGAGTATATCTAAGTTGTACATAACATTAGAAATGTTTTTTTTCATAGATTGACTTTTATGTTTTTCAGTTTTATGTGTAGTACTTTCTTCTCCTTGTCACTCTTTTCATGATATTTCATTTGTGAAATATTTTCTCACTTTTTGGCCTAAAGATTTACCTTGGAACAAGTGTTCCAATTATTAAATCATGATGCTATTTCAAGATTTGTCTGTACTATGACTAAGATGATGGATAACATTTATTGATTATTTGGTATTCAAAAACATATTGAGTTGATTCTAAATTCACTAGGATATGCTCATACGTATATCAGCAACTGTGTTTTCAAAGTGTTTATAGAAGAGCACAGTTCTTCAAAAGAGTAATAGAGTCTAAAAAAATAGCAACGTATGGAAAACATATATCCCAAAGCTGTAGATTTCAAGAGATGTTCAAAGATTTGCAGGTAAAAAGTCTGACCAAAATGCCATTTTACTTTGCATTTGAACAGCATAGTGCTTCAGTGATTCTTTGGGGGATGTAAAATAGTTGCAAAGACATCAATACTAACCATAAAATTGTAAAAAACAAAAAAAAAGAATAATAAATCATGTGCATGCTTGAAGTTAGAGGTATAAGAAGTATGAAAAAACATTTCTGTCTCACCAAGTCAATATGAGGAACAATGGATCTAATTCATTTTAAAACTACAAAGAACAAATAAAATGATCCCTTTCCCAAATTGATTATAAAAATTGAATGCAATTTATCTTTACACGATAATATTTATTTTGAACAAAAAACTCCCCTAACATCTTATGATTCATATATGTATATATATATATATAACATGCAAATATATATAGTCTAAGTCTGATAGTTTTAGATATTAGTCTTAATTTCTGACATTAAAAATCAAGGCTTAGGCAATGCCAAGTAATACTTTCATTTTGAAAACTAAATTTGCTCAAGAAAAAAACCCCAACAAATAATAATTATTCTAAGGTTGTTGGAATAGGAGATACATTCCATCAAATCTTAATTTGTGTAAATAGCCATTATTTCATCTAAAGGAGAGAGCTCATAATCCATTTAGAAGTGGCTATCAATCTTTCATCTCTGTACTCTAGCCTTGATGATTACATAAGAGCATCAGCATGTGAATCCTTTTGGACTCTTTTTTTTATGATTCTGTTCCTGATGTCAGTATATTAGTATGCAAGATGAAAAAGAAAATGCTGAAGCAAAGAGAAATACAGTACCAATCTGTGTGAGACATGTCATAGCTGCTAAAAACAAACTAAATATTTTAATTAAAAAGGAAAAAGAGCAGGAAATAGGTGAACAGAGGTTGGAAGTATAAGGAGTACTAGATATTAAGAGGAAAAGATAGTCAAATGAGCCAGATGTTGAAAAATTGAAATGTTTTCTTTGAACCCTCCAAAAATACCCTTTGGAAATTTAATTTTCATTTGAAATAAACAGAATCCCCACCACCACCCCAAAACATAGTCTTGAACTTATGAACCAGGGACTTTTACTCACAAATCTATTCTAATATATATGTTTCTTTGCTCTTTGCTGTACACATTTATTTATCAGGGTAAAGTGTCATTGAGTTTAAAAGTAGGTAGTAAATCTATTTTGTATTTCAAAGAGACAAAGAAGAAATTAAGAAAAATATCTCCTAAAAAGTTTAGATATGAGTTTCACAATTCGGTAAAATGAAGGATTCATGAGCACTTTAACTAGTCCAGTTTGTTCTCTATTTCCAAGTTTCAGTCCTCACCACCTTGTTACTTTCACACTGAACTTTACTTAGCAGATGCTGTACCACCTCCCTCTGGGGCAATTCTAAATCTAAATTAATTATGCTAATTAGCCCATGAAGTCTGACCTAATTAAATTTAACTACTTAATGCCTTTAATTCTCAACACAATCCTCAGGGAGGGCTTACCTTTTGGGTAAACCAGTGACAAAAGATAAATCCTCCTTCACCATGAGTTTCCAGGCAATTGCAATATTTTTTGTAGCTTCTCAGGGAAGGAACAAACAAACAAACAAAACAGAAAAACAAAAGATAAGTAACTTATCTAGCAATTTTGCCTCTTGCAGCTATTGTTCTCCCAGACTTTCTGTGAAACTAGAATGAAAGAAAAATGAAATCTCTGTCACCAGCAATTATATTCTCTCATTTTTAATTGTCTTAACAAAATTTTAAAAAATTGCTAATCATGATGTAAGATGGAACCACTTTGTAAAAATATGTTATTAGAATTAGTTCCAATTTTATTAAGCACCAAATGTCTTCTGCAATATTATTAAAAAGCATATGCACAAATATTATTGTGAATTTTGAATGGAACCTTCTTAAAGAACTATTTTGGAGACAATGAAAATGGGAAGAACATCAATATCAATCAAATTGATAAAATTAAATGAGTTTCACATGTTATGTCACTTAGGTAAGTTAGAACCACTTCCAACAAGGTTCAGGAGGATTGGTTTGAAGAATCTAATTCAAGGTCACATTAAAAAGACTTCATTGACAGTAAAATCTTCAGCCAAAACTGTTGTAGAGTCTTCTTTTAGAAATTCTATACTCTTACAAAGCTCAAGAAAAATAAAATTCTTTATAGTTTATTTAAAAAATAAGCATGACCTTACTGAGTCTCAAAATTGACAGTAGGACAAAGGGGCATATTGTAGAATAAAGCGTTGTAGACCACCCTGATATCAATATAGATGTTAGTGACATAGACCTAAAATTTGAGTTTCTTTTCATCCATAACAGATCCTGCAGTGAATATTTTCAAATCCCTTCTGAAGCTATTTAAATTCTCAACTTTTAAACTTCTTTGAAGAGTAAATAGCTCTCTAAATATGGGCAAGAATTTTACTTCTCTCAGGATGATATAAGTTACTGCTCAGTCTTGATTTGTTGGCTGAATTTGGATGATTAACCTATTAAAAAAGTCTGAAAAAAGAGCAGTGAGAAAAGATGATAATAAGAAGTTAGAAAAGAGAATACATCTGGGAGGAGAACAGTTAATTTTAAATGCTGCAGAGAGGTCAAGATGGATGGAAAATAAGAAATGGCTTTCATATTTGACAATTAAAAGATTTTACAGTACTAGGGGTGAAACTCCATTTGATTATTCTAAGCATATCTTTTTTCAACATTTAACAGCAACTTCTATTTCCACTAAATTATGATTTGAGGGAAAGTCCATTTTCACACCATTTATTTCTGTATCTTATTTCTATTTTGTTTTTTCAAGCTGAAAAGAGAGAAGTTTTTTGCTTTATTTTGTCTACTCTCACACAGCAGGGTAATTACCCATGTCAAATCCCTGATTGTTTTTGCTGACTCACTCTTGACCTTCTGTTAAATCTCAAAAATAAAAAAAGACTAGAGTTAGATAGATAATATTGAATGTATGTGTAATGGTACCATTTTTTAACAGAAAGGATACTGTTTTGTTACCATTAGCTTTTCTATGGATACCACTCATTCTGATGCTTTTTATTACTTGCAATAGTATACTTGTCTAATGTCTTCACCTTTTCTTGATTGAGATCGATAACTCAGACACCATTGTTCTATAAATATTTCATGGATTTTTTCCATTAGTTGAGGAATCTGATTTCATTGGTGTGGGTGCTAGGTTCCAATGAATATGAATTACAAAAATATGTTGGGGCTAGATTCTGAAAGACCTTAAATTTCCAACTGAGAATTTATATTTTAGTTTGTCGATAAAGGGGAACTACTAATATTTTTGATAAATGGCTAATTAAACCATCAGAGAGATGCTTTATAAAGATGAATCTGAAAGAGAGTTGAGCTGGGCTTTGGAAAGGAAAAGACAAGGTTGAAAGTCTGGTTGGAAAAGTATTGCCTTTTTCTGTTTTACTTTGGAGATAATGAATAAATTTACCAAGGATGAAGGAAAGGATGGACATGAGACATTTCTGAAGCATCGTTCACTGAATTTGGAAACTAATTGATTAGATGCTGCATGTCAAGGAAGGAGAGGGTTAAAGGGTAAGAGAGGAGGATTCAAAGACGAATGACATTTAGTGCCATGGTATCAAGGAAAGTAATACCATTAACAGAAATAGGGAGAAAGACCAAAGAACATGTTTTGAAGGAAAGATGATGAGTTTGTCTGAGCAGATAAAGGTGGCATGACAACTATTTGAAGATGTTAAATGTATAGTTATAATCCCAGATCTAAAGAAAAGAGGATACAATTGGAGGAAGTATAATTTGGAGAAACTTCACAAAGGGATGATGGTGGAAGCTGTGTGAGTAAATGAAATCCCATATCTAGGTTAACAATTTAGAATAAGCATTTAGAAGAAGTTGGTCTGCTGACTATTCTTCTTGCTAGAGGTAATGATAGCCAGTGTCTGGATAGATGAGTCATAATCATTTAGATAAGAAAAACTTACAACCACCTACAAGTTATGAATCCATAGAGCACAAGGAAAAATGACAAGCAAAGGAATTAGTTGCTTCGTTGCTCTCAGAAATGATAATTAACTATAATTCTTCTTAAATCTTTCTTTTAAAAGAATAGACATTTGGAAGAATTATATTTTTAACTTAAATTATTCTTTACATTTTCATCCATTATTTCCATTCATCAGCGATTTGATGTGTTCCTTCCTCCCTCTGAACATAATAGAATAGGGATTAATTAAATTATACATGAAATGAGATCAGTCTTCCATTGCATTTAGAAGTTGTCCCTTTTAAGGAATTTCTTACAAACAAGTTTTAAATATCAGCTTTACAGTGATATCAATGAATTTCCATTCAGTATGACAATTTAGTATTTTGGAGCTTTAGGATTTTATTGGGTGGATGTTATTTATCTGATGAGAAATATCAAATTTTCAGAGAATTTATAATTAATAATATTATTTTTGTAATGCTTTTAGGTATATGTAACATTGTCCCCTATGCAAAGTTATTTGTAGAAATACTATAGATATAAACTAGAAATGAGACTTAACTACCTCCTTCCCAACCTCAAGTCCACAACAATACAATAAGACAAAAAGAATAAAAACTATCACTCAATCTTATAGATAAGTGAACTGAAGCTGGTATTCATTCTACTATACCACAAAGTCTCTCAGACTATGCATTTCACAGAATCACAGAATTTTTCAGTGAAAAGTATTTTGTATACTGATTTATAAGGAAAAACTATAGCAAAGCTTAATTTTGCCACGAATTTTGTATTCACTTACACAGAAGTAATTTTGTTTCAAATAATATCTTCAATTTCATAATCAAATATTCAGTTTGATTCAAAATTCAGTTCAATCAAACATACTTTGCACATCATTGAACTCCTGAAAGCTTCAGTTTCCTCCTCTATAAAATGAAAAATAGTAGTACATATATACACATGGATTAAGAAAATCAAATGAGATAATAAATATAGAGCATTTTATAAATGTTAATTTGGTATATAGATACTAACTTTTATTATGTGGTAGTCACTGTGCTAGGTGCTAGAACTAAATGATATGAAAAGCTGGAATGGGTGAATTAGAGAAATGTTTAGTTGTATGATGTGGTTTGGATACTTTATGTACTTTCAATATTTGTAATTTTGTGAAGCCCTAGAAATAGAATCTATTTTTAAATATTAATTTAATGATAGGAAATAGTATCTCAGTGACAGAATATTTGTTCATAGCAGTACACAATAACTGTATTTTCCCCCCTCTCTGTGCTTGTTCTCAACCATAGTTAAAAAGTTAGTTTATTTTTACACCACAAAGTAACCCACTGGCAAGTATTTTTAACATGATTCTTAATGAGTATTCCTGAGATATGATGATAATGATGATGATAATGATAAATACAATAGCAATAAAAACAATGGACAGGTATCTATTTTCTCTTTTACAATAACCTCATGAGGAAGGTCAAATGAATATTATTAGCCTCACTTTATAGATAAGGAAACCAAGGCTTGGAGAGTTTAGGAGCTTGACTTTGGTTATTTAAACTTAAATGTTAAAATGTGGATGCTGATCTTTTGACTCTGATTCTAGATTATAACATGAACTTTGATAGTTTTAAATTTAATTAAATCCAAATTATTATAAGTTAAAATTAAGGTAACCAATCCTATCAAGATCTAAAAAGATTAGAATTAGTGTCAAGGGTCAATTAGCTCATTTTTAAAAGCAGTCAAAATTAATATTCTTCTACTGATGTCCTTTTAAATTTTTTTTCTCAATATGGTTTATATTTTCTTTTGGTTAAATGATACTTTTACATTTTCAAACATTTATTTTTTGATCACATACTTTCTCCCATTATAAAAAAATCAAAACCTCTCATACTCATCTGCATATTCAGATGAAACAAATTCCACATTGTCCATATCCAAAACTACCTATTTCATTAGGCTATTCATAAATTCATATTAGTTAATTACCTCATAGGAAGTGAGTAGCATTCTTCTTCACTGGTTTCATGGAAACACGAGTAATTATCACATTGATCAGGATTGTTAATTCTTTCAAAATTATTTATTTTTACAATATTGTCATTATGGAATAAATTGTTCTCTTGGTTTTGATGCTTCCATACATGGGAAGGTAGGCACTGTATTGGTAAATAATAAAAAGTATGCATGATTCAATAATTCAACTTAGAAAATATTTGAGAATCAAGGTGTTAGAGTGATTAAGTAGGTATATAAGGGCCCAAGAAAAGGGTGAGACCCATTAGATGCATTCAAACAGATCAATTAGAGGAGGAGAAAGAAGAGACAAATGGAACATAGATTCCTTTACACTACCAACTCAAATTATATCTCAAATATTAACGTCTATGCTTTGCTGTTGTCTTTTAAAACATGAGGCAGTCCAATTCAATGAAGTTAAATGAACCTTTATTAAATGCTTGTTTTCAAGGGACTGATCTAGATTCACAAAGGTGAAATAAGACTTTTATCACAAAGAATATGTGGTGTAATTGGGAAAATAAAAAAGGATCTAATAAAGCATTATCAGCCCAAAGAAAAGTTTCAAAACGTTGTAACAATTTGGAAAAGAAAAAAAGAATATGAATTAAAATAGATTTATCAACTTTAGTACTTATAAAACTATATGATTCCTATCTGTAGGGTGAGAGGTACGGGCTAAGGTGTCATACATTTTTCAGGGCTTTGGTTTCAAGAGCGTAAGTTCCCCAGTTTGGAATTTCTTTTACCCATAGAGATATTAGTCATTTATAACTTAGACCAGTGGTTCCCAAACGTTTTTGGCCTACCACCACCTTTCCAGAAAAAAATATTACTTAGTGCCCTGGAAATTATTTTTTTAAATTTCAATAGCAATTAATAGGAAAGATAAATGCAACTGTGGCCATCACCACCATCCTGGATTGTTGCAGCACCCACCTGGGGGCAATAGCTCCCACTTTGGGAATCACTGACTTAGACCTAGAAGGTGGCCTAGGTCACTGAAAGGCTAATTTACTTGACCATATTCATACAACTGATATGAGTAAGAGGTGGAACTTGAATTTAGGTCTATATGACATAAGTCAACAGTCTATACACTAATCAATTTATTAAGAATTTATTCAATGTGTGCTATCTTCCAGTCACTTATTATAGGTGCTGGAGATAAATAAAAAAGGCAAAAATGAAAGCCATCTCCCCCTGCTGTGACTTGACACTGGCTATTCTGTAACGTCAGAAATATTCTACATCCTCACCTCCATCTGCAGACTTCCTTCAATTTAGCTCAAAAGAGACTTTTCACTACAGACTTTTACCCTTCCTATCTGTTCCTATTATCTTCCTTCTGAAATAAATATTAACAATAATACTGCTAATAATAATTTCACAAACATTAATGAAATACCTACTATGTATCAGGCACTGTGCTAAGCTTTAGGGATAAGAATAACAAGAAATAAGAAATAGAATAAGAAAAAATAAGAAAAATAAATAGAGTTTCTGCTCTCAAAGAATTTAGAATCTAATGAGGTAAAACCAGAAAAGAAAGTTGGAAAGGGAAATGAGAGGGAGTAGACACCAGAGCTTGTTTACCTGTAAGGGACATTGTTGTCTATTGAGTTCAAATCCTGCAGAGCTGTAGATAAAATGTGAAAAGCTACTGAAAAGATCAGATGATATTATTATTATTATTATTATTATTATTAATTTTTAATATTAAAACCATGACTAGCATTTATGTAGTACATATTTGTCTGGCAGTGTGCTGAGTACTTTACAAGTATAATTTGTATTGATGCAGAGATATTAAATTGAATGCTATGTGTGAGAAACATTAATAAAGCTGGTTTGACTGAACTATGATGTGTTTGAAGGAGAGTAATGGGCAATAAGTCAGAAAACGTAGATTGGAATAACAATTCTAAATGCTAGTGGATTATATTGGTTCCTAGAAACACAGGAGTCATAGGATTCCATCAGTCAAATAAAGGAGTAACATACTCAGACTTAGAGAAATCACCATAGCAACTGAATAGAGGCAAATTTGGAAAGGGAAAGGAATTAAGGAAGGGAAATCTATTATGAGCCTAGGTGAGAAGTGATAAGGGCTTGATTTGAGGTAGTAGCCATGTAAACAGAACAAAAGGATTGGTGTAAGATATTATAAAGTAGCTCTTGGTATTAATATCCACTAACAACAAACAAATTATTCCTATATGTCTGACATAATTGCTTATCTAGGCAGGGGGTGGTTGACATCAATCTACTGGTTACAGAGATTTATTTATTATTAACATTTTTTTAATATAGTGAGAACCACTGAGGACAATTAAATAAAATTGGCATAATGTGGGAACAGTGATTGAGGTCTTAGCAGTGTCACAATGGTTGAAATCACAGAACTCCAACTTCAAAATTTAGGCAAAAAGTGGCAAAATAAAGGTATGTAAGGGTCAGAGTTTGAATATAGGGTCTTTAAAGTGATCATAGTCTGGAGATGGGATCATTGGATTATGAATTTAAAGACAAACCTAAAACAAGGAGCTGGAGATATAAATACTATTGGTCAGAATCGAAATGTAGTCCAAGATTGAGAGAAGCTATCCAAACAGAAAGAGTGAAAAGTGGATCCATGGAGATTCAAGAGGGAAGATGATACTGAGAAAATATTTATTTTTCATTTCATTTTTTATTATATTTCCTCCACTTACATGTAGATAAAAATTTTACAATTGTTTGCTGACATTTTTCAATTCAGGGTGTCTCTCTCCCTCCTGCTCTCCACTCACTATATGTTGACAGGCAACATGACAAAAGTTATACAAGTACTATCATGCAATACATATTTCCATGTTTTTCATGTGAAAGAAGATGAAAATCATTTATACATGAAAAATTTTCAGCAAGAAAATATGTTTAAAATGGTATGTTTCAATCTGCATTCAGATGGTCACTTCCTTCTATGGATATAGCTAGCCTTTTTAGTAATGGGTCCTTTAGTATTGTCTTGGATCTATGCACAAGAAAGTATTTCACAATTTCTCAGCTACCTAGTCAAGAGGACTCTTGAGTTTAAGACAGTGACTCTAACCACTTGTAAAACTGAAGTACAGGGAAAGAGAACTCTAAGGCACTAACCTAGACACTGATGAATAGTGTTAACAGAGTCAGAATGGAACCAGCAGTGATAATGACTAAATAAGACAATGAAGAAAGCTTTTATCACTATACCTCAGGGAGAAACATTCCCTGAGTCTGGATTTGGAAGCAAGCTGAGGTCTGAATTAAGTGAGCTAAATTCCAGGGCACCAAGAGGGGGAGGCTAGGAAGATGTGAAATCAGGAATCAAATGTATCAAATGTCATAATTATTATTACAATAATTCTTATTCATCCACAAAAGTATGATACTGAATACAGACACACTTCTACAACTTAATATCTTAGATAATGCTATTTGTTGTAAACATGAATTCAGAATAATATAAATTCACCTTGGACACCATTTAAAAGAGCTTAGGTAATTCAGGAATTTATTATAAGAAGGCTTCATATTATGGATTTCAAGGACAGCATTATCCTGACATTCTAGTGTATATATTCATTACCTATAGTTCCAATGAAGTGTTTGAATCTAAAAATCATTGTAATGGGCCATGAAAAGGTAAATTAGCTGAAATGAGTCTGTCAGATGTTTCCTCAAATCATTTCATCATTGGTTCAGTGGTAGTATATATTTTAGATTTGTAAGAATGAGTCAAATCTGTTCTACTCTCCAAAAATTTTCCATTGTATTTCATTTTAATAAGTACTGATTAACTACCTAAAATATTGGCAACATGAAATTAACACATGGATTATGATCCAAAAAATCATTTGTAAGTAAGTTGTTTAAGTTGACATTTTTTCCCCACAGAAATATCCTTCTGAATCATGGTTAAAATATATGAATTATCTCCTGGGTTAATTTTTGAAAGATTCTAGAAAATCACCATCACATTTGACAAATAAGAAAAATGTATTCTGAGTTCAACCAAGTGATTATGCTTGTAATAGATCACTGCCCCTGACAATGCACTAGTACTGAGCAGTGGTGGTCTTTTGAAGTTCTGAAGAAACACTCCAGGGTATTGAAGCATGCAGAGCTATAAACTCTGTTTAAAAAAATACCTAGGGAAGCTTCACAGTTTCTGTGCCATCACCCTCCTTTTCTTGGGCCACAAAGTTTGATCTACCAGCTTTGTTTTCAACTGTGACCATGAATTGTGTCTCTCCTATGTGGCCCAGTACAGAAAACAACATATTTTCACAGCTTCTCCTCTAAATTCTGTCCTAAAATTAACACACAGGTTCTAGTCCAAGTGTCAATAAATCCTGATATATATTAATATTTGCAAGGTAACAATATCAATGAGAGTAACATAATGCCACTCAATAGTACCAATATTTAATCAATTACCAAGGAATAGTACACAAAATTATATAGTAGCAATAGTAACAAGCATCAACTATAGTGAGCAAATAACATACTAATAGTATTCACAATGATAAAGATTATAAAACAGGTGTATTCTTATTGATGTTGTCAAATAACCATTAATATTGATTATCACTTGAGTACTACATAAAGGTCAAGATAAACAAGATTTGAAAAACAATCAATTCAAAAATAAGATATGAAAAAAAGCCAAATTAGGAGAGGAAAAACCACATTAAAACCATAATATTCATGCCATTCATTTTTTAAAATAAGTAATTAATAGAATTAATTCAATTTTTAATTCTAGTTTAAAATAAATAATAGCAGTAGAATATAATAATAACATTCATTAAAAAGTTAAAATCAGAAATAAGCTCTAGTATTATCAGAAATTCATGAAAAAAATTCTTTTAGATTCAAGCAAACATAAAAATAAACAAAAAAAAGCAACTGGTCCCAGGACACAGTTTCCATTTATACATATTGATTAATATTAGGCTCCTATCTGTGGGACAGACTTATAAAACTCTGACCTCTCAGCAGTGATTCTTATGCATTATGTTAGAGGGCAAAACCTTTAAAGAGTGAGATGGAAAGAGGAAGAAAGGGGTTGAAATTGAAGCCATGCATTGTCTTCTATGAGAAGCTGTCTCACACACTCAAGCCATGGGAAAAGAAACAATAGATAGCGTAAGGAGAGTCCACCACAGATATTTTTGTGATATAATGTTGTCTTTCAACTATATTGTTTATTATTTAAATATGTTTTATTTACTTTAATAATTCCTAATTATATTTAAGAAAAGGAAAGAAAAGAAAAAAATGTAAATGTGTACTTCATTCTACATTGACAGCTCATCAGCTCTCTCTCTAGAAGTGGATAGCATTTTTCATAATGGATATTTGGATTTGTTTGGGATCACTATCTTGATAAAATAAGTTAAGGCTTTCATAGGTAATGAGTCTTATAATAATGTTGTTTCTATGTACAATGTTCTGAAGCTTCTGTTCACTTCAATTTTCATGACTTCATTTATGCCTTCCCAGATTTTTCTGAAACCATCCTACTCATAATTTCATAGAGCAAAATAGCATTATATCACAATTACATACATAATTTGTTTGGCCCTTCGCGAATTGATGAACATCCCCTCAATTTTTTAATTATTTGTCACCATAAAAAGAAATTTTCCAACTGTTTTTATATAATTAGTTTTTTTCTTTCATTTTTTTTTGTGATACAGATCCAGAATGGGTATTTCTGGTTCAAATGGGATACATGTTTTATAGCCTTTTTGGTATATTTCCAAATTATTCTGAAGAATGATTGTACTAGAGATTTCAGGGAAGATGGAGGCTTAGATGGAGTGAATCTTAAAACCTCTGCACTCTTACACACTGAGATAGAAAACAATGCACTTCCAGAAGAAAGAGGACCAAATCTAATAACTGGATATAGCAGGGGGAAACCTTACTGCAGCACAACTAAAGAGGTTTTACTGTCAGGGCAGAATAAGCACTAAGATTAATCCAATCAATACAGCATTAATCCCAACAATTGGACAGACAAGAAGTCTTAAGAGGGCAGAGAAAGTAACTACAAACCTCCATTGAAATTGGGGGGAAGATCTTTAATCAAAGATCATTAAATATATCTGCTCACACTAGTAGAACAAGGAAGGAAAAAATATGAGTAAGCAACAGAAAAAGAGAAAAGAAATGATAATTGACAGCTTCTTTCAAGGAAGTGAAAAGAGAGCAAATGAAATAGAAATAGAAGAAGAGGAAGTAGTTCCAGCAAACTGGACACAGGCTTTGGAAGATCTCAAAATTCAATTAACTCAAGAATTTAAAATTCAATTAACTCAAGAACTTCAGGAACTCAGAAAGCAATCAAGAGAGGCTAAAGACAATTTGAAAAAGGAGATACATGAACTAAAACAAGAAAATAAAGTCTTAAAAGCCAGAATTGGCCAGCTTGAAAATAAAGCAAAGAAGGCAAAAGATGATCAAAAAGAAAATCGGAACAGAAGGAGAAGGATGACCAAAAATCCAGGGATGGAATTCAGCCTTTAAAAAATAGAACTCAACAACTAGAAGCAAATGACTTCACAAGGCAGCAAGAATATATTAAAGAAAATTTTAAAAAATGAAAAATTTGAGGAGAATATGAAACACCTCATTGATTCAAACAAAGATCTGATGAACAGAGCTAGAAGAGACAACTTAAGAATTATCGAATTACCAGAACATCATGATAAAAGAAAAATTGTAGATAGCATCATACAAGAAATTATCAGAAAAAATTGCCCTGAAATTCTCAAACAAGAGGGAAAAGTAGAAATTGACAGAATCCACAGATCACCTACTAAATTAAATCCACAACAGACAACTTCCAGGAACATTATAGCCAAATTCAAAAAATTCCAGACCAAGGACAAAATATTAGAAGCTGCTAAAAAGAAGTCATTCACATATCAGGGAACCACAGTTAGGATAACACAGGATATGGCTGCATCTACATTGAAGGACTGGAAGGCATGGAACACAATATTCCGGAAAGCAAGAGAACTGGGTCTACAACCAAGAATCAACTATCTAGCAAAACTAACTATATTATTGCAGGGGAAAGCATGGCCATTCAATAAAATCGAGGACTTCTAAACATTCATCAAGAAAAAAACAGACTTAAACAGAGAGTTTGCTGCCCAAACCCAGAACTTAAGAGAATCACCATAAGGTAATTAAGAGAATAGGGGGAGGAGAAAAAATTCTTTTCTTTAAGAGACACAACAAGTTAAATCAATTTGTATCCCAAGAAGAAAAGAAGATATTGACAAATATTAAAAATTGTTATTACCAACAGGGTAACTAGAAGTTTACATAGAGAGAATTGTAAAGGATGAAATGTCAAGTGATATTTATACATATATATGTATAAATACATACAAAACTAGGGGGGACAGAAGCTAATAATAAGAAAAATAGGAAAACAAACAAAAAGGAATAAATTTATATTCTATAAAGAAGCTCGTGGGATTAACAGGGAAAAATAACTATATGCTGTAAAGGTAAAGAGGTTAGAGAGAAGAAATATTCAATACATAATTGCATTGAAATCAACTTAAAGAGAAAAGAACAATCAGATTGATTGGGGAAGAGAATTGATTCACGCCCTATAGAGAAGAAGCAGAGTAACAAATGGACTAGTGGGGAGGGAAGCAATACCAGGGAGGGAAAGGGCTTGGTGGAAGTGTGACTTAGCTTTAATGAACAATAAGAGGGGAATAAGAAGGGAGGGGGGAGAAAGGGAAGTAGAACAAGGGAGGGGATTCTAGGAACTCATTAAAAACAAAACACTGGTATAGAAGGAAACAGTGAAAGAAGGAAGGACAGGACTAGGAGAGAGAATCAAAATGTCTGGGAATGCACAGTTGATAATTATACTCTGAAAGTGAATGGGATGAACTCGCCCATAAAATGGAAGCAAAGAGCAGAGTGGATTAGAAACCAAAATCCTAACATATGTTGTCTACAAGAAACACACATGAGACAGACAGACATACATAGAGTGAAAATGAGAAGATGAAGCAAAATCTTCAAATAAGAAAAAGAAGGCAGGGGTTGCTACCATGATCTCTGTCAGAGCCAAAGTAAAAATAAATAAAGTTAAAAGAGATAGGGAAGGTAAGTAAATCCTAATAAAAGGCAGTATAAACAATGAAGAAATATCAGTACTCAATATGTATGCACCAAATTGTATAGCTTCCAAATTTCTAAAGGAGAAGCTAGAGGAGCTCAAGGAGGAAATAGATAGCAAAACCATACTAGTGGGGGATCTCAACCTTCCCCTATCAGATCTAGATAAAACAAACCAAAAAATAAATAAGAAAGAGATAAGAGAGGTGAATGAAACCCTAAAAAAAGTATAGGTAATAGATATATGGAGAAAAATAAATAGGTACGAAAAAGAATACACCTTCTTTTCAGTAGCACATAGAACATTCACAAAGATAGACCACATAATAGGGCATAGAAACATGGCAAACAAATGCAAAAAACCAGAAATAATAAATGTAACCTCAGATCATAATGCAATAAAAATAGTTATTAATAAGAACACATGTAGAGGCAAACCAAAAACTAATTGGAAATTAAATAATATGATTCTCCAAAATAATTTAGTGAAAGAACAAATAATAGAAACAAATAACAATTTCATTGAAGACAATGACAATGATGAGACATCTTACCCAAACCTATGGGATGCAGCCAAAGCACTTCTAAGGGGAAAATTTATATCACTGAGTGAATATATTTACAAATCAGGGAGGGCAGATGTTAATGAATTGGGCATGCAACTTAAAAAAAACTAGAAAATGAACAAATTAAAAACCCTCAGGTGAAAACTAAATTAGAAATACTAAAAATCAAATGGGGAAATTAATAAAATCGAAAGTAAAATAACTATTGAATAAATAAATAAGACTAAAACCTGGTATTTTGAAAAAACAGATAAAATAGACAAAGTACTGGTAAATTTAATAAAAAAAAAGAAAGAAGAAAACCAAATTAACAGTATCAAAGATGAAAAGGGAGACCTCACCTCTAATGAAGAGTAAATTAAGGCAATCATTAAAAACTATTTTGCCCAATTATATGGCAATAAATATAGCAATCTAGGTGATATGGATGGATATTTACAAAAATATAAATTGCCTAGATTGACAGCAAAATAAATAAAATACCTAAATAATCCAGTATCAGAAAAAGAAATTGAACAAGCCATCAAAAACAGAAATATGGTACTAATTGCAAAGATCAAAAACAGAAAAAGAAAATTACAGACCAATCTCCTTAATGAACATAGATGCAAAAATCTTAAATAGAATACTAGCAAAAAGACTCCAGCAAGTGACCAAGAATCTTATCCACCATGATCAGTTGGGATTTAAACCAGGAATGAAAGGATGGTTCAACATTAGGAAAACCATCCACATAATTGACCATATCAACAGTCTAACAAACAAAAATCACATGATTATCTCAATAGATGCTGAAAAAGCCTTTGACAAAATACAGCATCCATTCCTATTGAAAACACTGAAAAGTATAGGAATAGAAGGACCCTTCCTAAAAATAATAAACAGTATATACCTAAAACCATCAACAAGTATTATATGTAATGGGGATAAATTAGAAGCCTTCCCAATAAGATCAGGAGTGAAACAAGGATGCCCATTATCACCTCTACTATTCAACATAATACTAGAAACACTATCATTAGCAATTAAAGAAGAAAAAGAAATTGAAGATATTAAAATAGGCAATGAGGAGACTAAGCTATCACTCTTTGCAGGTGATATGATGGTCTACTTAAAAAATCCTAGAGAATCAACTAAGAAGCTTGTAGAAATAATCAACAACTTTAGCAAAGTTGCAGGATACAAAATAAATTCACATAAATCATCATCATTTCTATACATTTCCATCACATCGCAGCAGCAAGAGGTAGAAAGAGAAACACCTTCTAAAATCACCCTAGACAATATAAAATCTTAGGAATCTATCTACCAAAACTAACATAGCAATTATAACAACACAACTACAAAACACTTTCCAAACAATTAAACTAGATCTAAACAATTGGAAAAACATTGACTGCTCATTAGTAGGATGAGCTAACATAATAAAAATGACCATTCTACCCAAATTAATTTATCTATTTAGCACTATACCTATCAAAATACCAAAAACATTTTTACTGAATTAGAAAAAACTCTAACAAAGTTTATGTGGAAGAACAAAAGATCGACATTATCAAGGGAAATAATGAAAAAAATGTGAAGGAAGGTGGCCTAGCAGTACCAGATATTAAGCTATACTACAAAGAAGAGGTCATCAAAACAATATGGTACTGGCTAAGAGATAGAAGAGAGGATCAATGGAATACACTTGGGGTAAGTGACATTAACATAACAGTGTATGATAAACCCAAAGAGCCCAACTTTAGGGACAAAAATCCACTATTTGACAAAAACTGTTAGGAAAATTGGAAAACAATATGGGAGAGATTAGATTTAGATCAACATCTCACACCCTACACCAAGATAAATTCAGAATGGGTGAATGACTTGAATATAAGGAAGGAAACTATAAGAAAATTAGGTGAACACAGAATAGTATACTTGTTAGATTCCTGGGAAAGGAAAGATTTTAAAACCAAGCAAGAGTTAGAAAAAATTACAAAATGTAAGATAAACAATTTCAATTACATTAAATTAAAAAGATTTTGTACAAACAAAAACAATGCAACCAAAATCAGAAGGGAAACAACAAAGGTCTAATTACTCAAATATACAAGGAACTAGATCAATTGTATAAAAAATCAAGCCATTCCCCAATTGATAAATGGGCAAGGGACATGGATAGGCAATTTTCAGATAAAGAAGTCAAAATTATCAATAAGCACATGATAAAGTGTTCTAAATATCTAATAATTAGAGAAATGCAAATCAAAACAACTTTGAGGTATCACCTCACACCTAGCAGATTGGCTAAAATGAAAGAAGGGGAGAGTAATGAATGCTGGAGGGGATGTGGCAAAATTGGGACATTAATGCACTGCTGGTGGAGTTGTGAACTGATAGAACCATTCTGGATCACAATTTGGAATTGTGCCCAAGGAGTGATAAAAGAATTTTGATCCTTTGATCCAGCCATACCATGGCTGGGTTTTTACCCCAAAGAGATCAAAGATAAAGAGACTTCTACGAAAATATTTATAGCTGTGCTTTTTGTGGTGGCAAAAAACTGGAAAAGGAGGGTATGTCCTTCAATTGGGGAATGCCTGAACAAATTATGGTATATGCTGGTGATGGAATACTATTGTACTCAAAGGAATAATAAACTGGAGGAATTCCATGTGAACTGGAAAGACCCCCAGGAATTGATGCAGAGTGAAAGGGGCAGAGCCAGAAGAACCTTGTATACAGAGACTGATACACTGTGGCAAAATTGAATATAATGAACATCTGTACTAGCAGCAATGCAATGACCCAGGACAATTCTGAGGGATTTATGGAAAAGAATGCTACACATTCAAAGGAAGAACTACAGGAGAGGAAACACAGAAGAAAAACAAGTGCTTGAACACTTGGGTTGATGAGGACATGATTGGGGATGTAGACCTGAAAGGACCACACCAATGCAATTATCAATAATATGTAAATAAGTCTTGATTGATGACACATGTTAAAACTAGTGGAAATGGGAGTTAGCTATGGGGGGTAGTTTGAGGGGATGAAGGGGAAAATAAAAACATTAATCATGTAACCATGGAAAATTTTTCTAACAATATAAAAATTTATTAATAAATAATGATTAGACTAGTTCAAAACTCCATCAACAATGCATTATTGTCCCTCTTTTTCCAGATTCCACTTATCATTTTCCTTTTTCACTAATGTTTGTCAATCTTATAAGAGTGAGGTTGTGTTAGTAATGTAGACCATTTTTATGTGACTCTTGTTAGCTTTAATAATATCTTCTGAAGATTGACTGATCAGAAATTGTGAGCCTTTAAAAATTGGTAATGGCTTTTATTTTTATAAATTTGGCTCAGTCCACTATGTTTGAGAATTGAGGCATTTATGAAAGAAAATTACTCTCAAATTTTCACTTTTTTTGTTTTACTTCCAATTAGTTTTGTTTGTGCAAAATATTTTTAATTTAATTTAAATAAAATGATCTCTTTTACTTTCCCTGATGATGATAGTCTGTATCTCTTGTTTAGTCACATCCTCTTCACTTATTTATATAGCTAGCAGGTACTTTTCCCATGCTCCCTTATGTTGTGATATCATCTGTTATTTCTAAATCATTTATCATTTTGATCCTATATTGTTATAGAACATAATGCCTACTTTCTACCAAATTATTTTCCAATTTTCCCAGCAATTTTTTGTAAAATTGTGAGTTCTTACACCCAAAACTAAGATCTTTTGTTTTATCAAATACTAGATTACAATGGACCTTGAAAAATGTGTATTGTGTACCTAATCCATTCTATTGATTATCCACTCTATTTCCCAGCCAGAAGCAGATTGTTCTGATAAAAACCATTTTTGATTTTAAAATCTGTGTGAAGAGAGAATTAGACTCTCTTAGTTTATTTTTAAATGTAATCACCAACAACCTTTAATTTAATCAAATCAATAATTTAAAGTACCCCTACTTAGCACTTAGTAATTTACTAGGTAAGAGAGTTCTCACAAGTCACTTACTAGTTCCCACCCCCAAAGCCCACAATGACTGTCCCCGTTGGGCAGTGGTAGGCAAATTGCAAGACTGCAGTTGGTTCCTGTAAAGAGGGGGAGAGACAGGAAGTGACTTGGAAAAAGGGGGATGAAAGGGAAAGCCCAAGGACTGATTATTTTATTCTGTGTTGGTGAGCTAGGCTGAAGGGAGACTCTTGGAGTGTGTTATTGGAAATTTTGGGGTTTTTATATTAATTTTATTTCTTACAGGAGGCAGTAACTTTTTCCTGGACTCATCCTGGGCTAGAGCATTCTGTGCTGGAGAGGCTTGTGGGGTGAATGAATGCAAGAGGATTGCATTGGAGGATTTCTGATTGAAGACACCACTGGGACATCCACATGGAGATCAGGAATTGAGGAAGCCCTTGTAGGGGCTGAGCCAGACTTCACTGAATCAGCACTTAGGCTGGTTGGTAGGTGAAACAAGGCTCAGTCTCCTTCAAATTTCCTACTTTCAATATCTCTACCTTGTAAATCAAAGCTGCTAATATTTTTTCTGACTTAAGGGTTAATATTTTATAAAGGGCAAACACAATCTTACTTTTTATAACTCTCATATTTAGTCATATTTAGTCAAACCTAATTTTAAATCTTACATGTAGAAAAGCAAGTTGCCTGTTTATCTTGGAGACTTGCTTTGCTGATAATGGTTTTGTCCTTCACACTCAATCATCATATACTTTTTCTGGTACTGTACTCATTGCTCTCCTTGTTCAGCTCATTTTACTTTGCATAAGTTCATATCTTTCCACCTTTTTCTGAAATCATCCTGTTCAACATATTCTATTACCAGCAAATATCAAAATTTGTTCCTATTCTCTAATTGATGGATATGCCCTCAATTTCCAATTCTTTGTCATCACAAAATGAACTGCTAGAAATATTTTTGTATAAACAGGTCTTTTCCATTTTTTTATCATCTCTTTGGTAGACAGATGTAGGATGGTATTATGGGATTAATGGGTAGGCATAGTTTTATAGCCCCTTGGGCATACTTCCAAATTGCCCATCAGAATATTTGGATCAGTTCACAGATGTACCAATTATGTTTTAGTTGCTACATGTCCTCAAACATTTACTAATTTATTTTACTATTATATTGGCTATTCTGATAGGTGTGAGGTAGTACCTCAGAGTTATTTTAATTTTGATTTCTCTAATCAAGAGTGATTTAGAACATTTTTAATATGTTAGTTATAGCTTTAATTTCCTCATCTAAAAACTGATTGTTTACAAACCTTGAGCATCTGCCACTTGAGGAATTATTTATTTATATTCTTAGAAATTTGACAAAATAGACCTATGTTAAAGAAATTATCTATAAATGCTTTCAACTTTTTTGTTTTCCTTCTAATCTTGGTTATATTTGTTTTGTTTGTACAAAAATCTTTAAATTTATTGTAATTAAAATTATTTATATCTTGTAATGTGCTCTATCTCTTATTTGTTAGTAAATTCTTCCCTTCTTCATAGATATGAGAGGTAAACTATTCTATATTCCCCTAATTTACTTATGCCAATACATTTTACATCTAAATCATACGCTCATTTTCACTTTTTCTTTGTAAAGGGTATGAGATATTCATCTATATCTAGTTTCTGCCATACTGTTTTATAGTTTACCCATGAGTTTTTGGCAAAACATGAATTCTTTATCCAAAAGATAGGGTCTTTAGATTTATCAAACACTAGATTCCTATAGAATATTTCTAAATTCCCTAATAACAAAAAAGTTCTTCAAAGTTACATAAATTATCTTCCCGGCTTTGCTGGGTGAGTTATTCTTGGATATAATCCCAGCTTCATTTGCTTTCCAGAATATCATGTTCCAAACCCTCCACTTGTTTAATGTGGAAATTTTTAAATCTTCTGTGATAATGACAATAGCTCAATGGTATTTGAATGGTTTCTTTCTGGTTGCTTGAAGTATTTTCTCTTTGAACAGTCAATGAAAGAATTTGCTTTAATAGTACTAGAAATTTTCACATTGTACTCTTTTCGTAGGTGATAGGTGAATTCTTAAAAAAATTTATTCTCTTATTCTAGGATACTAGGAGAGTTTTCTTCAATAATTTGTTAAAATACCCTCATTTTCCAGTTTTTTGCCACCACAAACAGCATGGTTGTAAATACTTTTGTACATGCCATTTTCCCTATGATCTCTTTGGGATACAAACCCAGCAATGGTATGGCTGGATCAAAGGGCAGGCAGTCTTTTAGAGCTCTTTGGGCATAGTTGCACATTGCCAGCCAGAATGGTTGGATCAATTCATAACTCCACCAGCAGTGCATTGATGTCCCAATTTTGCCACATCCCCTCCAACATTCATTACTCTCCCCTACTATCATTTTAGTCAATCTGCTAGGTGTGAGGTGATGCCTCAGAGTTGTTTGGATTTGCATTTCTCTAATTTTTAGACATTTAGAACACTTTCTCATGTGCTTATTAATAATTTTGATTTCTTTATCTGAAAATTGCCTATTCATGTCCCTTGCCCATTTATCGATTGGGGAATGGCTTGATTTTTTGTGCAATTGATTTAGCTCCTTACAGGCGCGTGGTCTTATATATATTTTACCAGCATGGCCATGGCTTTAATTAAAATACTAATTTCTATATTTATATCAGTCTTTATTATTTTTAATCTTAACAATGTCTCTTACCCATTTATCAATTGGGGAATGTCTTGATTTTTTATACAATTGATTTAACTCCTTGTATATTTGAGTAATTAGACCCCTGTCAGAGTTTTTTGTTATAAAGATTTTTTCCCAATTTGTTGTTTCCCTTCTGATTTTGACTACATTGTTTTTGTTTGTACAAAAGCTTTTTAGCTTAATATAATTAAAACCATTTAATTTACATTTTCAAATTTTCTCTAACTCTTGCTTGGTTTTAAAATCTTTCTTTTCCCAGAGATCTGACAGGTATACTATTCTGTGTTCACTTAACTTAATTATAGTTTCCCTCTTTATATTCAAGTCATTCACCCATTCTGAATTTATTTTGGTATGGGGTGTGAGATGTTGATCTAAACATAATCTCTCCCATATTGTTTTCCAAATTTCCCAGCAGTTTTTGTCAAATAGTGGATTCATGTCCCCAAAGTTGGGCTCTTTGGGTTTATCATACACTGTCTTGCTGATGTCATTAACCCCAAGTCTATTCCAATGATCCTCCCTTCTCTTAGCCAGTACCATATTGTTTTGATGACTGCTGCTTTACAGTATAGCTTAATATCTGGTACTGCTAGGCCCCCTTCCTTCACATTTTTTTTCATTATTTCTCTTGATATTCTTGATCTTTTGTTATTCCAAATGAAATTTGTTATAGTTTTTCCTAATTCAGTAAAGAAGTTTTTTGGTAATTTGATAGGTATGACACTAAATAGGTAAATTAATTTTGGTAGAATGGTCGTTTTTATTATGTTAGCTCATGCTACCCATGAACAATTGATGGCTTTCCAATTGTTGAGAACCAGTTTTATTTCTTTGGAAAGGGTTTTGTAGTTATTTTCGTATAATTGCTATGTTTCTTTTGGTAGATAGATTCCCAAGTATTTTATATTATCTAGGGTGATTTTAAATGATGTTTCTCTTTCTACCTCTTGCTGCTCTAATGTGTTGGAAATATATAGAAATGCTGATGATTTATGTGCATTTATTTTGTATCCTGCAACTTTGCTAAAGTTGTTGATTATTTCTACAAGCTTCTTAGTTGATTCTCTAGGTTTTTTAAGTAGACCATCATATCATCTGTAAAGAGTGATAGCTTAGTCTCCTCATTGCCTATTTTGATACTTCAATTTCTTTTTTTTCTCTAATTTCTAATGATAGTGTTTCTAGTACTATGTTGAATAGTAGAGGTGATAATGGGCATCCTTGTTTCACTCCTGATCTTATTGGGAAGGCTTCTAATTTATTCCCATTATATATAATGCTTGTTGATGGTTTTAGCTATATACTGTTTATTATTTTTAGGAAAGGTCCTTCTATTCCTATACTTTTTCAGTGTTTTCAATAGGAATGGATGCTCTATTTTGTCAAATGCTTTTTCAGCATCTATTGAGATAATCATGTGATTTTTGTTTGTTAGACTGTTGATATGGTTAATTATGTGGATGGTTTTCCTAATGTTGAACCATCCTTGCATTCCTGGTATAAATCCCACCTGATCATGGGGGATGATCTTCTTAATTACTTGCTGGAATCTCTTTGCTAGTATTCTATTTAAGATTTTTGCATCTATGCTCATTAGGGAGATTGGTCTACAGTTTTCTTTCTCTGTTTTTGATCTACCTGGCTTTCGAATCAGTACCATATTTGTGTCATAAAAAGAATTTGGTAGGACTCCTTCTTTGCTTATCATATCAAATAATTTGTATAGTATTGGGATTAGTTGTTCTTTGAATGTCTGATAGAATTCACTTGTGAATCCTTCAGGTCCTGGTGATTTTTTCTTAGGGAGTTCTTTGATGGCTTGTTCAATTTCTTTTTCTGATATGGGATTATTTAGGTATTCTATTTCTTCTGCTGTTAATCTAGGCAATTTATATTTTTGAAAATATTCATGCATATCTCCTAAAGGGTTATATTTGTTGCCATATAATTGGGCGAAATAGTTTTTAATGATTGCCTTAATTTCCCCTTCATTAGAGGTGAGGTCTCCCTTTTCATCTTTAATACTGTCAATTTGATTTTCTTCTTTCCTTTTTTTATTAGATTGACCAGTACTTTGTTTATTTTATCTGTTTTTTCAAAATAACAGCTTCTAGTCTTATTTATTAATTCAATAGTTCTTTTACTTTCGATTTTATTATTTTGTCCCTTTATTTTTAGTATTTCTAATTTAGTTTTCATCTGGGGATTTTTAATTTGCTTGCTTTCTAATTTTTTGAGTTGCATACCCAATTCATTAATCTCTGCCCTCCTTAATTTGTTAATATATGCACTCAAGGATATAAATTTCCCCCTGAGTACTTCCTTGGCCGCATCCTACAGAGTTTGGTAGGATGTCTCATCATTGTCATTCTCTTCAATGAAATTATTGATTGTTTCTATTCTTTTTTCTTTGACTAATTGGTTTTGGAGAATCATATTGTTTAATTTCCAATTGGTTTTTGATTTGCCTGTCCAGGTGCCCTTACTAATTATTACTTTTATTGCATTATGATCTGAGAAGGTTATATTTATTATATTTGCTCTTTTGCATTTGTTTGAAATGTTTCTATGCCCTATTACATGGTCAATCTTTGTGAATGTACCATGTGCAGCTGAAAAGAAGGTGTATTCCTTTTTGTCCCTATTTATTTTTCTCCACATATCAATTAAATCTAATTTTTCTAGGACTTAATTCACCTCTCTTACCTCTTTCTTATTTATTTTTTCGTTTGATTTATCTAGATCTGAAAGAGGAATATTTATATCTCCCACTATTATGGTTTTACTATCTATTTCCTTCTTGAGATCTGCCAGTTTTTCCTTTATGAATTTGGATGCTATACCCCTTGGTGCGTACATATTTGGCAGTGTTATTTCCTCATTGTTTATACTGTCTTTAATCAGGATGTAATGACCTTCCCTGCCTTTTTTAATCATATCTATTTTTACTTTGGCTTTGTCAGAAATCATAATAGCCACTCCTGACTTCTTTTTCTCATTTGATGCCCAAAAGACTTTGCTCAAGCCCTTAACCTTAAACTTGTTTAAGTTTATAATGTCTACCTGCCTCATATGTGTTTCTTGTAGACAAGATATGGTAGGATTTTGGTTTCTGATCCACTCTGCTATTTGCTTCCGTTTTATGAGTGAGTTCATCCCATTCACATTCAGAGTTACAATTATCAGTTGTGCATTCACTGACATTTTTGTATCCTCCCCTACTTCTACCCCTTCTTTTTACACTATTTTCTTTTATACCAGAGGTTTGCTTTGAGCTAGTATCCCTTTTCCCCTCCCTTCATTAACTTCCCTTTCTACCCCCTCCTTTATTATTCCCCTATTTTTATTTTTAAAGGCCTAATGAATTCCCTCCCCCTTCTTCGCCCATCCCTTTTTTGACCTCCCCACTCCCCTGCTCCCCTTGGTTTATCCCTTCTGACTTTCTCAGTAGGTTTAGATAGAGTTTTATATCCCAGTGGATAATACAGCTAGTCTTCCCTCTCAGGGTTAATTACACTGAGAGTAAGGTTTAAATATTACCTCTTAATGCTCTCTTCTTCTACTTCTTATAATAGTATTTGTCCCCTCCCCTTCACATGCCCTCTTTGTGTGTAATAGAATATCATATTTTTCTTATTCACTCAAGTTTCTCTTGGCGTCCACTATTATTCATCCCCCTCTTTCCAACCCCCCCATGTCATCTTATACCATTTAGTATTCCATCCTCTCCCTATGAATTATTCTTCTGATTGCTATAATAGTGAATACTATAATAGTGAATAGAGTTCACTATAGCATTTCTCCACATAGGAATACAGATAATTAGATTTTATTAAAGCCCTTAAAGAGTAAAATTTAAAAAATTATGAGTTTTCTTTCTTTCCCCTCTGTTTCTTATTTACCTTTTCATGTTTCTCTTGATTTTTGTGGTTGGATATCAAACTTTCCATTTAGTCCTGGTCTTTTCTGTGCAAATACTTGGACATCTTCAATTTTGTTGAATGCCCATACTTTCCCCTGGAAGTATATAGTCAGTTTTGATGGTAGTTGATCTGTGGTTGAAGGCCCAGCTCTCTTGCCTTTTTGAATATCATATTCCAAGCCTTACGGTCTTTTAGTGTGGATGCTGAGAGATCCTGATTGGTGCTCCTTGATATTTGAATTGTCTCTTTCTGGCTTCTTGTAAAATTTTTGTCTTTTACTTGGAAGGTCTTGAATTTGGCTATTATATTCCTGGGTGTTGTCTTTTCTGGGTCTATGGTAGAGGGTGATCTATGGATTCTTTCAATGTCTATATTGCCCTCTTGTTGTAGAACTTCAGGGAAATTTTGCTGAATAATTTCTTTTAGTATGGAGTCCAATTTTATTTTAATTTCTGCTTTTTCTGGAAGACCAATGATTCTCAAATTGTCTCTTCTAAACCGGTTTTCTTGGTCTGTCACTTTCTCATTGAGATATTTCATGTTTCCTTCTATTTTATCAGTCTTTTGACTTTGTTTTATTTATTTGACTTTGTTTATCTGTCTTGAGAAATTATTAGCTTCTAATTGCTCAATTCTAGCCATTAGGGATTGGTTTTCAGCTATGATCTTTTGGTTTTCCTTTTCATTCTGGTCATTTCTGGTGTTCAATTTGCTTATCAGTTCATTTGATTTCTGAGCCTCACTTTCCATTTGAAAAATTCTGCCTTTTTAACTGTTATCTTTCTCATCATCTCAGATTTGAATTCTTCAATAGCTTGTTACCAGTTTTCATTATTTTGGGAAAGTTTGGATATGATTACTTGTTTGTTCTCCTCTGTTGTCTGGATTTTCTCTGTGTAAAAGTTGTTGAGTGTTCTAGAGTTCTTCTTGATAATCTTTCTCTTCTAGGATTCCCGATTTTAGGTTGCCATTGTTGTTAGCCCCACCTCTTCTCAGCTTTATCCTCACACTCAGGGCTGTCTGTGCTCTCTAGGCTCCTGAGGTCTCAGGTCTCATTGTTCTCAGAGTCGAGCCTCCTGGTTGTCCCCTGACTGCCCCTCTGCCTGAGGCTCCTTCAGCAGTCTCAGGTGCTGCTTCCAGAGCCATGCTCCCTTCTGCACAGGGTTCCCACTCGAGGTCCAAGCCTGAGCTGGAGACGCTTTTCCTCGCCTACAGCAATTCCTTTCCCTGCACAGGCACTCAGAAAAGTCCGTATGCGTTCTTTAGCCTCTTGGGGTCCTAAGTCTTTCTGCTCTCAGGAACAAGCCCTGCAGCTGCCAGTGACTTAATGGGTGCCCCAAACCTGCTTTAACTCTTGTGCCCTGGCCTTGGTACTGTACGTGGTGTGGGGGGTAAGGGAGGAGCTTCCTCAACTCACATTTTAGCGAGAGCTGTTTCACCCCTTTATAGGGTGGAAATGCCCTGATTCCACGTGCCTTCAATGGCACACCCTGTTGTGGGGTCCCTTCGTTCTTCTGGATTTGTTTTTATGTCCCCTTGAGGAGTCCTGTATGCTTCAGTTAGGAGAGATCAAGCAGCTGCTCCTTTCTGTGCCTACATCTTAACCGGAAGTCTGTGCTTTCTGTAAAATAGTTTTTTGATAGGTATGGTATTAAATAATTAAATTAATTTGGGGAGAATGGTCATTTTTATTATGTTATCTCATCCTATCCATGAGCAATCAATATTTTGCCAATTGTTTAGATCTAGTTTTAATTGTTTGCTCATCAATTGGGGGATGGCTGAACAAATTGTGGTATCTGTTGGTGATGGAATACTTTTGTACTCAAAGGAATAATAAACTATAAGAATTCCATGTGAATTGGAATGACCTCCAGGAATTGATGCAGAGTGAAAGGAGCAGAACCAGGAGAACATTGTACACAGAGACTGATACACTGTGGTAAAATTGAATGTGTTAGACTTCTGTACTAGCAGCAATGCAATGACCGAGGACAACTTTGAGGGATTTATGAAAAAGAATGCTACCCACATTCAGGGGAAGACCTACAGGAGTGGATACACAGAAGAAAAACAAAAGATTGAACATATGGTTTGGTGCTAACATGATTTGGGATATAGACTCTAAACGACCACCCTATACAACTATCAATAATATGGAAATAGGTCTTGATCAATGACACATAAAGAAACCAGTGCAAATGTGTGTCGGCTAAGGTGGGGGGGTTGGGAGGGAGACTGTAAGTACATGAATCATGGAACCATGGAAACTTTTTTTTCTAAAAAATACAATAAAAATAATAATTTTGAAAAAGATTTTAAGTTTCAAAAAAAATAATTTCTTAAAATTTGCAGTCTATGATATTTCTTTTACCATTGCTTTCAAGTAGTCCAATATTTCTTAAATTATCTCTCCTCAATTTATTCTCAAGTTCAATCATTTTTTCCAATGAACTATTTTACATTCATATATATATATTTGTGTATATATATATATTAATTACTTTAATTTAATTTATTGTTTCTTGATTTCTCATGAAGTCATTAGACTCTCCTTATCCAATTCTCATTTTTAATGTACTTTTTCTTCAGTTATCTTTTGTACTTCTTTTTCCATTTGGCAAAGCTTCCTTTTTAAAGAGGTTATTTTCACTAATGAATTTTTTTATCTCTTTTTCTAATGGTTCTTTCTATTTTTAAGATTTCAATTTCTATAGTATTTTTGTGTGTTTTTTTACCAGGTGGTGAATTATCTTTATATAATGTTCTTCCGTAATTTATTCAATTTAAAAAATTAATTTAGCCCTTCCAGGATCTTGTTTTGCTTCTGTACAACTAAGATTTTTTTGAAGTTTTGCTTGTGGCTATTTTGACTTCATTGTCTTCATTTGAATTTATGTCTTAATTTTTCTTGTAGTCATGATAGATTTTTTATGGTCAGGTTCCTTTTTGTTTTTTTAATATTTATTTTTTCCATCCCATTTTTCAATTTTGAATTTTATGTTAAAGTTAGTCTCCATTTCTAGTTTGTAGGTAGAGGTATACAGTCTGAAGTTTGGGGCTTTTTTCCTAGTCCTTTTTTTGGAGTTATTTCTCAGCAATTTTAAGTTTTTAGTGTTTCCAACATAATATGAACTGAGAAGAGGTGTATTTGATGTTTTCCTAATTTACATTGTTCTGATACCTTGGGATTGAAATTAATACTGTTCCTTATGTGCCCTCCTGCACTAGGACCAGAAATGATATGGTTGCTTCATTTCCCTAATGCATTATAATAAAAAATGATATTGCCCCTTAGGATACCAGTGCCCTTTTGATGGAAAATTCTCCTTTATGGCCTTAAATTAAGACTCAGAAATGGATATAGGAAATGGATTGCCCAAAAAGAAATTGGTCCTATGTCTAGTGCTAACACATGGGTCTCTTATAGTCTCTTTCTGACCTGTGGCTAAGTCCCCTTACTGTCCCTGTCTTGAGAGTGTCTAAAGCTGTTGCTGCTTCTGTCACCACCACCTAGTCTCATTGCAAGTGTTTTGACTTTGTGTACTCTGGGCCAGCCTCCTTTCTTCTTTCACATATCTCTTTCCAAACTCCTAAATTGTCTTGGGCTAGAACAATGTCACATCCTGAACTTTTGTAAATTCTACCAATCCAGAATTTGATTTGAGGCTTATTTTAAAGTTTGGAGAAGAATGTTGGCAGAATACAACTGAGTACTTTAATTACTTCACCATCTCCACTTTGCTCTTGTCTTTTTTTTTTCTCAGTACACTCATTACCAAATGGAGCAGTTCCAATTATAAAACAAAACAACACATAGTCAAAGTCATTTGTCACTGTTTGCTCATTATGGTTCTGTAGCAAACTAATATGAACAAGATGGTAAATATCAACCACAGTTGAAGTATTTTTCCATTATTGCTGAAGTATACCTCTTTCTTCTTGTTTTTCTCAAAATTCTTCTTAATTCCATTGAATGAAAAACTATAACAATGAAACAAAAATTACAGCAAAACTCCACCAAGTCCTCAACTTCTGTTAACTTTCTCTGTTTCCAAGCTGGAAAGAAATATAACTCCTAGGGTTTCTTTAGCAAGCCAAAGCCTTGCCAGAAATGTTTAGTTATTTAGTTTAGTTTAATTTAGTTTTGTTTTCACCAGCTCTTCTGATTCCAATAATTACACTGCTTTTTCTGTTATTTTCCATCCATCTTTCTTCTTTCTGAGTCCTTCCCATCATAAAATAGCCATTGTTTTTGTGATGAGATAGTATATATGTATATGACTAACTAATTTTTCAAAGGCTCCCAAGGCATTAGACGTAGAATTTTGGGATGGCTGATGGTGTGGCAAAGATAATGCTAAATAGCTCAATACAAATATGTTTAATGAAACTTTGTGCCCACACAAAAGTGTAGCAATGTAATGTTAACATTAATTCCATTCCTGTGAAGATAATCTAAAGAGAAAAACCTGAGGATATTATGACTATAATTCAGGTTACACCAAACTGGCAAATTTTTTAATCCCAGGCTGACCAATGAAACAGGGTTATTCTGAAGTACAAAGGTAATCGGGGATTAAATATGTATCTTTTTTAATGTCAAATTATTCTTGGTTTGGTTTGGTTTGTCTACATTTGTAGTTTTTTTTTTAATTCTCCAGTAAATATATATGAAAAATTCTGAAATGTATTCTAATGGAACAATCATCATTGTTTTCTCATTAAGGGAGACCTGGAAGTGAATTAAATTATTCCAGAGTCTACAAGGTAAACCTGTGTTTTGTTCTTCCTTTGACACCTTGACTACCTCCAGGACACTCAATAGAATTGGAGAAGTACTTCAATGTTTAAAAGCTAATTGCTTGCAGTGTTTTATTTGATTACTTTCCTCTTTGTTTAGTTTGCTAATAAAATGCATCTGAATTGAGAAATACTGTTTTGTTTATTGAATATTGTTGATGTGTTGATACTGCATTTTAAGAAAAACTAGAATATTAAAGCCTCTCAAAATTAATTTTCCTGACATAATTCCTTTTTCTCAATAGTCTCTACTGATACTATGATTTAATCCTATTTTAGTTAAAAGAAATTTCCCCCATAATCTTCATTATTTTAGAGATAGAAGAATCAATCTATTCAGATAAGTAATAATAATAATAATAATTTCTATGAAAAAAAAACTTATTCAGTGCTATCCCTTAATGCTATATCTCCTGGAAGGCAATTTAAGATGTTTTTATTGTGGGATTTCCTAAACAAGCTGGCAGAATTGTAAAGAGAGCATTTTCTAGGAATGTTAAAATATCCCTCCTTGGTCATGAATAAAATAGGATTTGAAACATACACTTGGGAAATGGTCATGTTGACAGTTATGGATTGCTCAATTGAATGCAGGAGAAATGAAGGTCAAAGTTTAAATTAAGAAAACAATATATGAAGGAAACAGGAAACCGAAGTTCACTGAGAACTTGAAAGACTAGCATAACTAGCACACATTCTAATGACATAATTTTATTTTAAAATGTTCTTAATGGATATAACTTTTTTATCATGCTATATACATGTACATAGATGTAAATTCAGGTCATTTCTATACTTGATTTTAATGACTATCATAGCTGAAAAAAGATACTTGACATTTGGCTACGTTTACTAAAACATGACACTCATTTTGTAGTCTAATCCATAAATTATGGAAAAGTATTTGTTAAAATTCAACAAGTATAAATTTCTACATTTCCTTTTGTCAATTATTATTTCAAAATGACATGAGTAATTTTTTCTAGATTTGTGTTAAAATATAATCAAAATATAATGGAACTTATATATATATAATATTATATTCCATATATATTATATTATATTCCATTATAATGGAATTTATGATATTGAATAGTTTAGAAAATTCTCTTTCTGGGTTTGGGAATTTAAATAATAGTGTAGAAATCATAAATATTACTTTTTTGAAGTAACTAGATGATTAAAAGGATAAAATGTTGGATCTATACTCAATTCAAATCTGGATGCAGATATCAATAAACTATGTGATTCTGAGCAAAACACTTAACCTCTTTATAACTGTTTCCTCAACTATAAAATGGGAATAAAAAATGTATCTGCCTCATGAGATTGTTGTGAGGATCAAATAGGATAAAATTTATAAAGTACTTTCTCAGCAAATTAGCAAATATTAAGAATATAGGAAAAGTCTATGCTGTTAATGTTGAAAAATGATAGGAGTTAATACATTAATGATGGAGCTGTTAAGTAGCCAAACCATTCTGAAAAGTGATTTAGAATTCTATTAAAAATTTGAATAAAATAATGTCTTTTGATGGGGGCAGCTGGGTAGCTCAGTGGATTGAGAGCCAGGCCTAGAGACAGGAGGTCCTAGGTTCAAATTCATCCTCAGACACTTCCCAGCTGTGTGACCCTGGGCAAGTCACTTGACCCCCATTGCCTACCCTTACCAATCTTCCACCTATAAGTCAATACACAGCAAAAGTTAAGGGTTTAAAAACAAAAAAAAAATTAATATCTCTTGATATAGACATTCATGGCTAGACATAAATGGAGGTCAAAGATAGAAATAAATATATAATATATGCATATGCCAAAACATTTATAATAGCAATTTTTAAATAACAAGGAAGTAGAAACAAAATATACATGCATCAATTTGAGAATGGCTAAGTGGGTTATACTATATTAATGCTTTGGAATATTAATGTTCAATATATAATAAGCATAATGACTTCATGGAAATGTAGGAAATATATTGTTATGCAAAGCAAAGTGAACTAAGCCAGGAAAACATGCAAAATGATGACAGCAATGAATATTATTCTTTATTAAGAATGCTGACCCACTGTGGAGAAAGATGATTTGAGAAATTAATGTGATACAAATTTTGTGGTCTTTATATTAAGAGAAGAGTTTGAGTGTATATTTAATTGGTTTTAATTTTTAATAACTGATAATCATTTTGTACTATTGATGGCCACTTATTACTCAACAAAGGCTGACAATTTGAAGTACTTGTATGTTAAAAATAAATGCATCTTTAAATCTTTTTAAAAATTTTCTACTCTCATGCAAAACCCTCTTCCATATTAGACATTGTTGTAAGAGCAAAATCATACATAACCCAATCCCAAAATAAAACCAAAAATATACTGATGTGAAAGACAACTCTAAGAGTTCTTTCTTTGGAGGTAGATAGCATTCCCAGTCATAAGTTTTTTAGGAATGTCCCAGATCATTGCATTGTTTGAAGTAGCCACATTTTTAAAGATAATTGTCATCCAATATTGCTGTTATTTTGTACAATGTTTTCACAGTTCTGCTTATTTCTCACTATATCAGTTCCCAGATATCTTTCCAGCTTTTTTTTTCTGAAATGATCTTATCATTTCTTATAGCACAATAGTTATCCATTACCAACACGTACCACAATTTGTTCAGCCATTCCCCAATTGATGGATATCCCCTCAATTTGCAATTCTTTACCACAATAAAAAGAGTAGTTATAAATATTTTTTGCTCATCTAGGTCCTTTTCTCTTTTTTATTATCTCTTTGGGATACAGGCCCAGTGGCGGCATTACCAAATCAAAGTTTATGCACAGTTTTATAGCAATTTAAATTTCCAAATTGTCCTCTGGAATGGTTGAATCTGTTTACAACTTCACCATCAATGCATTAGTGGCCCAATTTTACCCCACATTCTAACATTTATCACTTTTCTTTACTGCCATATTGGTCAATTTGATAAGTGTGGGGTATGAAATAAATAAATATAATAAATACACAGTCAGGGATCAAGGGGAGTGATGGGGTGATTAGGTAAACTGCCAACACACAAATACACAAGAGAATCACACCCACTCCTCACAAATACAGGACAGTGCTGGGGAATGGGTGATGACTGGACTGAGAATGACATTTGAAACCAACAGTCTTCCTCACTTAAGCCAAGGGTTAAACTACATAGATAGTGGGTAATTTTTGGTTGTGGAGAAGGAAAAAAACAGGAAGTAACAAAATTAGTTTAATGAAAGTAGGGAAGGAAGGTGTGAGAGATTTAGACTAATCTAATACTAAAGGGCTCAGCGAGCTGTCAGTTAGGATAAACTGAGTTCACTGATTCTAGCATAGACAAACAGTCTGTCTGGATTTGGAGTGGCTGCAGTGGGCTTATGGAGATATAAGGGATTTCTCATACTCCTGGACATGATACTACAAGCTGAATTCACTACGATACAGGTAATTGGATAAATCCTTGGTCAGCTAATAATCCACAAAACTTGTAATGCAAGATTGCTAGCAGAAGCCTTTTGCTTCTGCAATTTCAAACTGTCACAGACTGGCAGTTAGAGGTTTTAGAATCTTCAGAAAGACAGTTGGAGCCTGAGGCTATAAATAGTGATGAAGTTCCAACTGACAGGGCTTTTGCCTTCTGGCTTTCGCTTTGCCTGGAGGCTTTTGATTTTTGGGCTTTGGCTTAGCTTGTTGGTTTCGGCTTTTCTGCTTGGCTTTGGCATTGGCCCATGCTTATTTTGTCTTTGGGAAATTGGACCTATCTGATTTCTCTGGACCTCTCCATGATCTCTCCATTACATCCCTGCTATTTTCCCCTGAATTTCCCTTTGGGCCCTGGGAGGAAGGGTGGGCTTGGTGATTGGACATTGTGGGTTTGGTTTCTGCAGGCAAGCAGGGCATTCTAAAACATGTTACCCCTAATTTAGTGATTTGATAAATACTTTACTTCAAAGGCAATCAAACCTTCCTGACTGGGAGAGCCGTACTCTCTCAGTCTAACCTGCTCCTGTGACCCATCCTCCAACACCAGCCTTCTCCCTAGCAGCAGTTAGAAAACCTAAAACCTCTTTCCCTCTGATTAAGCTGACATTAATAAATCCCCTTTGTTACCTACTCAAAGCCTCTGGTGAATCATTGTATTGAAAATTAAGGCAAGGGTTGAAGAGGGAAGGAATTATTTATTTTATTTCTTGAGGGAACCACAGGCATCCATCTCGGCAGGAAGTATCTACCTGAGACTTCCTGAAGCCATCAGTTTCACTGGCAGGGAGGAGCCCTTTTGTCTCCTCCCTCAAGGGACTTTAGAAATTAATAAGAGAAACCCCCAGCCTTGATATAAACATTTCTGTCTGGCCCAAATTCCTCTTGACCTTAAAGGTACCTTCCCTGCCTGAAGGGTTCAGCCTATCTCCCCCAGTATCCTCTGTCTCTAGCAATTGGTGAATAAACCTTTCAAGCTGCCTTCCTGTATACTCCCTATCATTCCCCTACCTTCCTATATACCACTTCAATTCATCCATTCCATACTCAGTTATCCCTTTCATTCCCCTTCCAAAGCACCTCATCACCATTTATCCCCCCTCACTACCCAAATTGCCTCAGACCTGCCTAGATTACCTACTTTTTCATAACAAACTGTGGTTAAAGGCACCCTGTATTTGGTCCACCCAGTTACAGTGACTTGTCCTTCCCTCAGTCTACGTTCTTGCTAGATGTTGACCCAAGATCTTCAAGGTTTTGGATGCAAACAATTAACAGGATCCCAGCAGCAAAGCTACTTGCTTCTGCACTTGGCAGTTCCCAACTACCAACTCCTCCAGCTCATGCTGCATTCCACAGAGAATGTCCATGTCTCCCAGCAGAGATCTTATCTCCTGTTTCCTGTGTGTTGCTATTTATATCTTTCTACCCCTCCTTATATTTGTTTCAGAATTGTTTTAATTTGCATCTCCCTAGTGAAGAGTGATTTAGAACAATTTCATATAGTTATTGATAACTTTGATTTCTTTATCTGAAAATTGCTTGTTTATATCCTTTGACCATTTCTCAATTGAGGAATGACTTGTATTCTTATAAATTTGAGAAATTAGACCTTTATCAGAGACATTTGTTATAACATTTTTTCCTGCTTTGTTGTTTCCCTTCTAATCTTGGTCAAATTGGTTTTGTTGTACAAAAGCTTCTTAATTTAATATAATCAAAATTATTTATTTTACATCTTATAATACTCTATAACTCTTGTTTGGTTATAAATTCTTCCCTTCTCCAAAGATCTTTCAGGTAAACTATTCTGTGTTACTTTTATTTAGTTAGAGTATCACTCTTTATATCTAAATCATATATCCATTTCAACCTTATTTTGGAATAGGGTGTGAGATACTGGTTTTTGCCAAGATTTTGCTATACTGGTTTTCAATTTTCCCAATAGTTTTTGTTAAAGAGTGAGTTCTCATTCCAAAAGCTGGGATCTTTGAGTTTATTAAATACTAGGTTGCAAAGATAATTTACTCCTGTATATTATGTATTCAATCTACTTCATTGATCTAACATTTTACTCCTTAGTTAGTACTATATTGTTTTGCTGATTGCTGCTTTATAGTACAATTTGAGGAAGGGAGTGCTATGCTCCCTTCCTTCACATTTTTTTTACTCTTTAGCTCTCTGATATTCTTGACCTTTTGTTCTCACAGATTAATTTTGTTTTTATTTCTTCTACTCCTATAAAATAATTACTTGGTTTTAAATCTTTAAAGAAGTATTTTACCATTTACTTTTTTCTCAGTGGTACATGGGATTTCCCCCAAAATTGACCACATGTTAAGACACAAAAAATTATAATTAAATTAATCCTTTTCGGATCACAAGGCATTAAAATTATCTTTAATAAGGGATCATGGAATCGCAGAATAAAAATTAATTGGAGACAAAATAATGAAATCTTAAAAAATGAATGGGTTAAATAACAAGTCATAGAAACAATAGATAATTTTATTAAAATAATAATGAGATGATATATAATTAGAGAAAAATGTATAACTCCAAATGTTTATAGCAATAAAATTTCAATCAATGAATTGCACTTACAATTAAAAATTAGAAAAATATCAAATTAAAATCTCCAAATATTAAATTGAAAATCTGAAAAATTAAAGGTAATGTTAACAAAATTAAATGCAAGATAACAATTGAATTAATAAATAAAATTATGAATAGGATTTTTGAAAAATAAACCATTGGCAAATATGATTTTAAAGAGAAAAAATAAAAAAAATCACTAGCATCAAAAACAGAGAAAATTTACCACTAAAGAAGTTGAAACGAAAACAATTAGTAAGAGTTATTTTTCTCTATCATATGATAAAGAACTTAATATTTTAAATGAAATGTATGAATACTTACAAAAATATACATTTCCTAGAGAGGAAATTTAGAAGATTTAAATAAACCTACTTTAAGAAAATAAATTAATCAGGCTATTTAAAAATTGCTAAGGAAAAAAAAAACATCAGAACCAGCAGCATTGTGAAGTAAATTTTGCCAAACATTTAAAGATAATCTAATCCTATATTTTAAAAATTATTTAGAAAAATTTGTAAAGAAGTCCTACCAAATTTTATTTTATGAAAAAATATGGTATAGATACCTAAGCCAGGAAGAGCTAAAACAGAGAAATAAATTATAGATCTAGGTTTAATTAATATATATTCAAAAATTATAATTAAATATTAGCTAGGAGACTATAACAATATATCACAAAGATTATATATTATAGCATAACAAGATTTATTCCAGGTATGCAGGTATGGGTTAATAAAAGGAAAATTATTGGCATAATTGATAATATCAACAAATACTGACAAAAATCATATGATTAAATCAGTAGATGCAGAAAAGAGCTTTCAACAATACAACATTCATTCCTACTGAAAACACTTGAACACTTAGGTACAAATGGATATCTGTAATGGAGATAAGTTAGAAATCTCTCTTAAAAGATCAGGAGTAAAAAAAGGATTTCTATTATCTCAAATATTATTCAAAATTATACTAGAAATGCTAGCAATAGCAATGAGAACAAAAAGAAATTGAAAGAGTGAGTGAAAAGGATGGCTTAGTGCAACTTTGCCTTACTTAAAGATAATTCATGCATGAGTCAAAAGACATTACCCAGTGATATCATTTTGGTCCTCTTTGAGTATGAAGTATAACCAACCACTTCCATTGGGAAAGGCAACATATAAACAAATATGCATATACAGACTATATCTAAAATTAGTAGATCATTTTGGGAGAGGAGCTGTGAAAAAGGGGGGATCAGAAAAAGGTTCACATTGAAGTTAATATTTGAGTTGCATCATGAAGGAAACAGGTTTCTAAGTGGCTAAGATGAAGAGGAAGTACATTCCAGATAAGAAAGCTTATAATACAAAGGTTGCAGAGGTGGGAGATAGACTATGTTTTGAGAAAGTGAGTCAATGAATATTTATCAATTGCTTATTACTTGCAAACCATGGAGCTAAGCATTGGAGAAACAAAAAGAGGAAAAAGACATTCCTTGTTCTCAAAGAGCTTACAATCTAAAGAGAAAGACAACAAGCAAATATATATATATGTGTATATATATATATACATATATATATATGATGTGTATATATGTACAGGTATGTGTGCATATCATATAAACATGAATATACATATGAAATGATGAAAAGAGGAAAGACACTAGAATTAATAGCATATAGACTTCCTGTAGAAGGTTAGACTTCACTTGATACTTAAAGGAAGCCACAGAAGTCAGTAGACAGAGATGAGGAGGAGGGGGAATATTCCAGGTTTGGAAAATAACCAGAGAAAATGCCCATATCAAAGAAATGAACTGTCTTCTTCCAGGAAGAGGAAGGAGGCCAATGTTATTAGATTAAAAACTTTGTGTTTGGGAGTAAGATGTAAGAAGACTACAAAGGTGCTGTGAGGAGAAGAGAAGAAACTGTTTCCAAACATGGGATTTTGAACCTAGAGCCTAGTGGCTTCCACTAAAGTTTATTGAATAAAAAGGTGATGATTTCTTGCACCTAAAAAAAATCACTTTAAGAGCCAAATAGATTATGTATTAGAATAGTAAGACACTTGAGGCAGGCAGATCTACCACCAGAAAGATATTCAAATAATAGATGCCTAAGTAGATGAGGGCCTTTAACAAGGATAGTGGCAGTACCAGGGGAGAGAAGAAGATACATTTATGAAATACTGAAAAGATGAAATTGTCAGACCTTGACATCAGATTGGCTATGGGCCTGAGTGATAATAGGAAATGGAGAATAATCCCTAGGTTGCAAACCTGAGGAATTTTGAGGATGGAGGTGCCCTCAACCATAATAGGGAATTGAAGATGGGGAAGAGGGTGTAAGGGGAAAGGTGTTTTCTGGTTTTGGCATATTGGGTTTAAGATGGTTCTAGAGCATCAAATTAGAGGTGTCTGAAAGGCAATTCGAAATGAGAGATTGGCGGTAAGCAGAGAGGTAAGGAAAGGACATATGTGTGATGTCATCATTCAAATATTTAGCAGTGTATTTTGTTATCAAATTGTGCTTCTTGGATTTCTTTTGTCAGTTCTTTCTCTTTTTAAATATACCTTTGAAACAGGTAATTATTTGATTTTCCTAAAGTTAGGACCATGTAAATCTGCTACTTAATAAACCCCATTAATTCTTTATTGTCTTTAGCATGAAATACGTACCCCTTTGTTTATCCTCCAATGCTGATAACGATATACTTCCGAAAATATCTGTCTAGCCTTATACGTTACTTTCCTCTTTCTTATACACTGTGGTCTTGTCAAAATATCTTTACGTACTCTGTTACCATCTTTATCCCTTAACCCACTACTCATAACTTGACTGCTGTCATTCCTTGGGCTCTAGTGGAGACAGCTCAGGACCCAGAACCCCAAGAACTCTGGGAATAACAATGCTTCAGTCTACTGCTTTCAGTCATCAATCATTCTAGGAAGCCTCCTCTGTGAAGATGTAGCCTGCCAACTGCTCATGCAGGTGCTACAGTCACAGCTATTGAAGACCAAGCAGAAAAAAAGTTATTACTTGAAAATTCCCTGGTACCATTAAATCATTTAACATCAGAAAATTTTATAATTTTATCAGTGGAAATAACATTAAAAATATGACCATCTGCTTTGCTGCTGCACACCAAATACCTTTAGACTTTGCCAACTGATTTGTAACTGATACCTTCCATATGTGTTGTCTCCCCCATTAATAATAATAATAATATTTCTAATTATCATTATTATAGAAATCTTTAAAGTTTATTAAAAACAGATTTCATCATTGGAATAACTGAGGTAAAATTATCATAATGTTAGTATAGAGAAGTATTATAGTTAATTAAGAGTTAATTAATTATTTGGAGTAATTAGAGATTTTTGGTAAGTAGGAACAGAGAAAGAGGAGTGAAGGGTTACCTTAAGAAGCCAACTTTCGTGGAGGTTCCTTAGGAGAATTCCCAGGAGCCCTGGCGGGGGGGGTCTATTGAGAATAATAGACATACTCTTGGAAGTTGGCTACACTGAGAATACATGGATGGATCTTTCCCTCTGGAAAACCCTGGAAGAGCTGGTGACAGTTGGTGTTGGAAGACACTTGGATATTCAGGAAAAATTTTTGGAGAAGACCAACTGTAAGGAGAGAGACTGGCTGAGTTTTCTCTGTGTCACTGCAGAGGGAAGTAGGCCCAACACAGGGCCTGGAGAGTGCTAGCTGCTGGGAGCCTGAGAGTGGCTGGATTGAACTCAAGCTGAAGAAAGTAAAAGGAGACAGTGGATTTCTAACATTTATAAGAAGATAATTAATTAGTATAGCTTAGTAAGATTAGATATTAGGCAATTAGTAAGAGTTAAGGAGTTTAAGTCAGGTTGAGGGTTCAAGCATGAAGAAAGTCTCTTGTGAGACAGAGTGGGTACTGGGATATAGTTTAGATTCCTTAGATTAGGGAATTTACTTCAATCCTATATTTACCCTTTCCTTCCTTTCCTTCATTCTTTCAATAACATATTAAAATAGGGTTTTTTTGTTATAAATTGTCTTCAGTCTGTCTCCATTTATGAAACCTTTAACCAGGCCTTAATTGCTATAACTGAATCTTAAATAATACTAGCCAATAGGCAATTGTCTATTCAAGATCAATAACAACTGGCCAACAGATACGGTATCAAATTTCATCATTACATAATTATACATTACATCATCATTACATAAGGAAATTAACTTTCAATAAATTGTCCATGGTCATGCAGCTAGTAATTGTCTGAGAAAGAAGGGGAACTCAGGGTTCCACAAGTCCAGCTCTGGTATTATATCCACTGAATCATTTAGCTACTCTTAAATTTTGAGCTTCTTGAGAGCAGATATTGTCTTGATTTTCTATTTGTATCCCTAGTACTTATTTTTTTAGTTCTATTTGTATCCCTAGTACTTATTTTTTTAGTTATGAAAATTCATTTTAAAATTATTTTATTTTTCCAGATTAAATGTTAATATACTTTAAAAAATCTTACTTTCCTTTTTAGAATCAATACTATGTATGGTTTATGTAAATAGAAATTTGATACACCTGAACTACAATACCCAACATACCTTTAAGTTACAGCCTCTCTTGCCTTCCTTATGTTTGGGGAAATAAATTTGCTGGAAACCCTTCCCTCAGGGGGCTCTTTGCTCTGAAGGCTCTCTCCTGGGTGTGTGGTCTGCGAAGCTTCTCTTTTACTGAGGTTATTTTTTCTTTGCTTCAAGTTATTATTATTAAATCTCATCAAAAATAATAGTTGGAATATTTTGGATATTAATTTTTAATCCTATAGGTTCCAAGCCAAAAGAGTGGTAAGAGCTAGGCAATGGAGGTTAAATGACTTGCTCAGGATCACACAGCTTGGAAGTGTCAGAGGTTAATATGCTTTTTAATAGTTGTTTTCTGACATATCATAATCCATGCTCTCTCCCTCCCTCCACTCATCCCCCCACCCCAATACAGCAGGTAATAAGATATAGGTTGTACATGTATTTTCATATAATCCATATTTCCATGTTCATCATATTATGAAACAAGACCCATATCACTTACACTAGAGAAAAATTCATTGAGGAAATAATGGTATGCTCCAATGAGTAGCCAGACTCCATCCTGTCTCTAGTATTTAGCACAGTATTTTTAATAAGTAAGGTTTAATAAATGCTTCATTGGCCACCTCTTCCCCTCCCCGTACTTAGAATGCATTCCATCCTTCAAACCTCTGCTCTTTCTATATGGAGCCTCTTCCTAGTGCCCTCCCTTTCATAATTCCCTTGCATTTATTTTGTATAGCACTGCATGTATTTATTTATATTTTTATTTTGACTTCTTCAATAAAATGCAAGGTCCTTGAAGATGAGAGCTATTTTTTTGTCTGTGTCCAGAGCACCTAACAGAGTGCCTGAAATATAGGTGCTTAATAATAATAAATGCTTATTATTAGTTTCAACTGGATGGGGGAAAGAAAGGAGTACATTAAAAATCAAAATCAAAAGGAATAACTTCTATAGTTGTTGGCACTATCGATATAGAGATTTTCCATATATTCATTACTATGTGGAAAAATATATAGAGCACATATATATATATATATATTTGTGTAAAGCAGCATGTATACACATATATTCAATCAGTTTATCAATTTATCTATCTATAAATATTCAGGTTTGTTTCCAATTACAAAAAAAGGCATGCTCAGCTCTTATTGCTTTCCTTTCTAACTTTTTTCTTTCCCTTTAAAATAGGAAACAACCCTGAAAAGGGAAAAAGAGGAAAGAAAAGTACACCATGCTGAATTACAAAGGCATGAAATGTACCTTCTATGTATACTGCTATCATTTCCACCATTATTTCAGATACTGCTGACAGTCCTGATTTCATGTCTGTGCCCTGTATACTTTGATACAACCTTCTAAAACACAGTCTCATGTTCACTTTGGCATAGGTTAGCAGAGAATATATCTGTCACATTTTAAGCAAAAAGTTCTCATACCTCAAATGAAATATCAGTGATTCTGCCTGTCTCGTTTAATTTCCCATATTCTTTTAATCTTTGCTGTTAAAATCAGCTTATTGGCATGGACAGGCATGATGCTAAAACTCATTTTGAATTTAAGATCATGGTAGAAGGATAAAGGAACTTTCAATCAAACCTTCTCTCTTATCCTTTTAAATACTTTGAAGTATAATATGGAATGGATAACCCAAAAGACAGGAGAAGTCTTTTTGTTGTGATCTCCACTGTTCTCAGATTTTTTCCTGCTCTTATCTACTACATAATTTTGCTTGTCATTCAGTCATTATTTTCAGTTGTATCCAACTTTTTTTGAGCCCATTTAGAATTTTCTTGGCAAAGATATCACAATAGTTTGTCATTTCCTTCTCCAGCTCATTTTTATAAATGATGAAATAGAGACAACCAGTGTTAAGTGACTCTTCCAAGTTCACACATTTAATAAGTATCTGAGACTAGATTTCAACTCAGGAAAATGAATTTTTCTGATTCCAGGTCTTCTGGTGCTCTAGCCACTGTGACACCTAGCTGCCCTACTATGTAATACAGAACATATACAATTCCTTCTCAGAATAACTACCAAAGTTCTACATTCACTAAGTTGTTTTTGTTATCACCTAGCTGTACAACACTTGATTGTTAATAGCTAATTAGTTATTTTAGAATTAGAAGAAGCTATTCAAAAAAGTCATAGTTAAAAAATGAAAATGCTGGTGAATGGGACATTAGCCCTGCAAATGGATTTACATACAGATCTAAAATCTTTATTGCAGGGTCTTTTTTTTTTTGGTACTTTAAAGGGCAAAAAGCAGTAATTTCTCATTTCTCTAACAATATGTACTCCACAGAATATTCCTTCTAGAACAGGGGTCGGCAACCTTTTTGGCCGTGAGAGCCATAAACGTCACATTTTTTTAAATGTAATTTCATGAAAGCTGTACAGTGCTCACAGTGTGCCCTCCTGTAACAGCGCATGAAAAAAAATTGACTTTATGGCTCCTGCAGAAAGAGCCATATCTGGCCCTCAAAAGAGCCAGATATGGCTCGAGAGCCATACATTGCTGACCCCTGTTCTAGGATGTCATTTCTTAAGCAATCAACTGTGATAGACTTAACTATTATCAGTGATAAAATAATCCAGGGCAATTCTAAAGGACTTATGACAAAGAATGCTATCCACATCCAGAGAAAGAACTGTTGGAGTCAGATTGAAGATGAAAACATGATTTTTCAGTTGTTTATTTGGGTTTATGTTTTGAGGTTTCAGTTTAACAAAATTACTCACAAAAACGAACAATATGGAAATATGTTCTGTATGATAATACATGTACAACCCAGATTGAATCACCTGCCAGCATGGGGAGGGGGAAGGGAAGAGAGGGAAGGAGATAAATTCAATCATATAAACTTAGGAAAATATGCAAAAATGCATAGAAAATTGTTATTACATGTAATTGGTAAAAATAAAATTTTAAAAACAAAATGTCATTCCCTAGACATACTACTAACTTTTGCTATTTCCCATCTCTGTCTTCCCTTTTTCTTCCCTTTTCATTCTCTGACATTCTGTGCTCTGTGACACTGCCCAATGTTCTACCCTCTTCCTTTGTATTTTCTATTGTACAAAGAAGGTTATGAAGAATAAGTAGGCATGTATGGATTGTAACAAAGTACTAATCTCATTATCTTCCAGCCAAAACCCACCACTCTTCCGGAATCATGTTCCTACTCACCCAGGTTACAAACTAGGAGATATATTCAACCCCTCATTTTCTCTCACCCCATAATGAAAATGCCTCCCAATTGATTTCATTATCTCAGGTTTCTTCCCTTTCCAACCCATCCTTCACATGGGTCAGATTACAGAACTATTCCTAGTATATAGTAGGTGCTTAATAATGCTCATATTCGATATACTCCAGTAATGCCTATTGATACCAAGATCAATATATTTCTTTATCTTACTTTTCAATTCCTTTTTTGTAAAATATGTTCTATATATATATAATTGTATATATGTTTTGTATATATGTATACAAATACATATATAATACACATATATGACACAAACTAGTAAATCTGAATAAACTGGGTTGGATAATCAAAAATTTTTGGAGATTATTATGTAAAGAAAAATTTGGAAACCACAGCTCTAAACTGTGTAACAGTTTCAAAATTTCTCCTGTTACTCCTATCTTTTCTACAATCCAACTTCTGCAAAGTTACAAAATAGAGATTTTTAAAACAAATAATTTACAAGGTCACTCCTCTACTCAAAACTTTTCAGCAGTTCACTTTTACCTTTAATTTAAAATTTAAAAAAAACATCAATCTGGCATTTAAATCCTTTAGTATTATGACTTCCATTAAAGATATGCTGGTAAAACTGGAAAGCAAGGGTATTATGCCCTTCAATTGGGGAATGGCTGAACAAATTGTGGTATATGTTGGTGATGGAATACTATTGTGCTCAAAGGAATAATAAACTGGAGGAATTCCATGTGAACTGGAAAGACCTCCAGGAACTGATGCAGAGTGAAAGGAGCAGAGCCAGAAGAACATTGTACACAGAGACTGATATACTGTGGTAGAATAAAATGTAATGGACATCTGTACTAGCAGCAATGCAATGACCCAGGACAACTTTGAGGGATTTATGGAAAGGAACGCTACCCACATTCAGAGGAAGAACTGCAGGAGTGGAAACACAGAAGAAAAACAACTGCGTGGACACTTGGGTTGATGAGAACATGATTGGGGATGTAGACCTGAAAAGACCACACCCATGTAACTATCAATAATGTGTAAATAAGTCTTGACTGACCACACCAGTGGAAATGCGAATTAGCTAGGGGGTGTGTGTGATACTGGGGATGGGGGGATAAAGGGGATGAAGGGTAAAGTAAAAACATGACATGTAACCAGGAAAATTTTTTCTAAAAATAAAAATTATTTAAAAAAAACAAAAAACAAAAAACAAAAACTAGAAATATCGTTAAGTTTGATCTTCATTATTAACACATTCAACATCACTTTCTTAAGGCTAGGCAATTAAAGCAATAAGCCAAGCCCTGATTTGTAGTGGTTGTTGTTTTCTAAAATATAAATGCTCACACTAGAAATTAAACAAACTGCTCTTAGGAGTTAGCAGTCAGTACACATTGGCTCCAGCAAAGCCCTGGCTACCAGAAAGCTTTCCAGTCTTGTTTCATATTATTTCTTTCCATGTATTCTGTCCTCCAGTTAAACTGATCTACCCACTATTCTCCCATAAAGCATTCCACCTCCTCTTCTATTACTTTGCAGATGTTGTTCCCCACATCTAGAATTCAATCCTTCCTCCTCAGCTTCACCTTTTAGAATTTCTAGATATATTTTAAGCACAATTCAGGCTCCATATTCTAAACAAGGCTTTTTTTGAGCTAGCCTGTGGGTTTTCTCTCTCTCTCTCTCTCTCTCTCTCTCTCTCTCTCTCTCTCTCTCTCTCCTGTCTCTTATACA
>NC_058132.1:229797667-229820236 GCF_016433145.1 Gracilinanus agilis | reverse complement strand
TGTGTTTTCTCTCTCTCTCTCTCTCTCTCTCTCTCTCTCTCTCTCTCTCTCTCTCTCTCTCTCTCTCTCTCTCCCTTTTCCTTTCCCTTTCCCTTTCCCTTTCCCTCTCCCTCTCTTCCTCTCTTGATCTCTCCCCCCCATTTCTCTTTCTCTGTTTCTCTGTCTCTTTTTGTCTGTCTCTCTTTTTCTCTCCCTCCTTCTTCCCTCCCTCCCTCTCTCTTTGTTTATATACTTTATACTTATCTGTGTATGTAATGTATCCCCTCTCCTCCACCCCCAAGCTGAATGTTAGCTCCCTGGGTCAGGCTGCTCCAGTTTTGCCATAGCATTCCCAGAATCTAGCATAGTCACATGTATCTTTCAGAGTAAAGGAACTTAATAAGTGTTAAATTTTATAGGTAAGAAATTTAGGGAGTTCTCACATTTGAGGGAGGATGATGAGTCTACATTTTAGGAAACAGAGAAGTATGACTCAGGATAAAGAAGAGCTATGAAAGTGCATTGCTATAAGAGAGGAGAGTTTTAGGGTGGTTGGGGCCATTAAATGAATGTGAACACCTGCAGAAAGATAAAGAAAAGGAAAGCAAAAAGATTACTGAATTTGTTGATAAAGAGGTCACTAATGACCTTGGACATAATTGTTTCAGTAGTTTGGAACCATTATAGTTAAAGAATAAAAGAGAAAAATAGCAAGAAATATATGTATGGACTGTTCTTTCTTAAAAGCTTGGCAATGAAGGAGTGAACAGAGGCAGGACAAGATCTTGAGTGGGTATCAAAATTTTTACTTAATTAATTGATTTAGAATATTTTTCCATGGTTACATGGTTCATGTTCTTTCCCTCCCCTCTTTCCTCCCAACAACCCCACACCCCATAGCCAATGAGTAATTCCACCATGGTTTTTTTTTAAATTTTTTTAAACCCTTAACTTCTGTGTATTGGCTCCAAGGCAGAAGAGTGTTAAGGGTGGGCAATGGGGGTCAAGTGACTTGCCCAGGGTCACACAGCTGGGAAGTGTCTGAGGTCAGATTTGAACCTAGGACCTCCTGTCTCTAGGCCTGACTCTCAATCCACTGAGCTACCCAGCTGCCCCTCTACCATGTTTTACGTGTGTCATTGATCAAGACCTATTTCCATATTATAAAAATTTACATTAGTGTGATTGCTTAGAGTCTACATCCCTGATCATGTCCCCATTGACCCATGTGATCAAGCAGTTTTTTTGCTCCTGCTTTTCTACTCCCACAGTTCTTTCTCTGGATGTGAATAGTGTTCTTTTTCATAAGTCCCTCATAGTTGTTCTGGATCATTGCATTGCTGCTAGTATAGAAGCCCATTACAATCAATTTTTACCACAGTGTATCCATCTCTGTGTATAATGTTTTCCTGGTTCTGCCCCTTTCACTCTGCATCAATTCCTGGAGGTTGTTCCAGTTCACATGGAATCACTCCAGTTCATTATTCCTTTCAGCACAATAATATTCCATCAACCAGCAGATACTACAATTTATTCAGCAATTCCCCAATCGAAGGGCATCCCCTCATTTTTCGTTTTTTTTTGCCACTACAAAGAGCACAGCTATAAATATTTTTGTACACTTCTTTTTCCTTATGATCTCTTTGGGGTACAAACCCAGCAGTGCTATGGCTGGATCAAAAGGCAGACAGTCTTTAAAGCCCTTTGAACATAGTTCCAAATTGCCATCCAGAATGGTTAGATCAATTCACAACTCCACCAGCAATGCATTAATGTCCAAAGAATGTCCAAAGAAGAGTCCTTTTAGAAAAGACTTGATCACATTTGTGGACTGAGGAGAATGAACCAATAAAGAACCCATGGAAAGTGTATGAGAGCAAGAAGTTGGAGCAAAATCAAGAGACCTCTTCTTACTCAAAACCTGGAGGAAAAAAAAGAGAAAATACGTAAGTACATTCAAGGAGAAAAGGACAAGGAGAGGGGAAGTTAAAGCATTCAGGTCAAAAGTTCTCAATTTTCACAATAATGTAAGAGATTAAGTTAGTTATTGAATCAAAAGCATTTGGGGGTAAACTAGTGAGGACAACTAAAGAAGAGAGAGTTTGTAGTAACTACTATGAAGAGTAAAATAATAAATCAACAAAGGGACTGCTGTGTAATAACGAGGGCCCAACTGGAATTAGATAACAGAAAATTGTAAATTAACAATATTTTCCTATAGAACAGTAATCAATATATAGGATATTAAACTGACAAATATATACCCTTCATAATAAAAGTGTGCCAGACCTTGATTCATGTATATTTTAATTATTTTTCTTTAAGGAAACATTAGACCATATCAATTTACACAGAGCCTGCTAACAGCAGTAAGGAGGAGTCTTAAAAAATGGAAAGCCTCCCAAATTTACATGGCTTAATAACATGTAGCCTGCCAACACTGAGATAAAAGAGCCAACCCTGCAAAGATGCATTTGCTTTGCCTTCAATTTAATTTTATGTTTCAACAAAGGATGTGAGCCGGCAAACACTTTGGACATTGTGTGTAAAGATGCTTTATTTCATGTCAAAATTACAAGGCCTCTTGCCAATCTGAAACTCAACTTTCCACAATAATTTTCCAAGTAAATCTAAATATTTTTTTAATTGCATGCGGTATTACTAATATGACCTTCAACTGGATGTTCACTTTATGAATTCCCCATTTACTGATTCAGCAGTCGCCCAGACTGTTAGTCATTGTTCTCCACTACTACATTAACTAATTTCAGCTCAAGCATAAGAGATAAATAGCCACTAACAACTTCTCAATGTCCTGATCCATTTCCTCACCCGAAGAAAAAAAATTACCTAGCCTGTCTCCCATGTTGTTTTCTAAATCTCTGTTCATCACTATTTTGGGTACAGATATTGGTCATTACCTTGGTCTCCTTCATTTAAAGAGCTTGGCACTTCTCTCTTCTTTGTTTATCATTTAGGTTTAAGAACCTCTTTCCCAGCCTGACACCCCGCAGAGAAAGCCTTCTGCTAGAGCTGAGGTGACATTTCACGTAAGGACCCCTAAGGTGTCCTTTAGCCTAATTTTCTAGCTCACTTCCCTTCACTGACAGCAGGAGGGATGCTTATCGGCCACAGAGAGGTCAGGTTCCTATCATATTGAAGAAATAGAGAAAGAAAACTATATTTCCTTATTTTTGTTGGTAGAGGTACAAATGCATTTCTCTTTGCAAGTTAAATCTTCAGATGTTACATTAAAATATGACACTGAGATGTACTCACGTTTCTGTCAGTACAAACATTTCTGCCTAAAGGGTCCATGTTGAATAGCAGATAGAAAGGATACCTACCCTCTGTTCTCCACATCCTAAGGATGAGTCCTGAGAAAGAGCAGAATATCCTGGGCCCCAAATCCCATTATTCTTAAATGTTTCTCAACCCAAACAGGCTTAAGTCTGCAAGTAAGGAAAGTGCTTTTTGTTTTGTTTTATTTTTTTAATTTATTCAGTTCTGTAGCAGTTCCCCATGGATCACACATGGGTTCATGAGGATCCTGGGAAAGAATTTGATTTTTAATTTCATTGCATTTCTCACTACTATCCTAGTACAGACTTTTCTTTCTCCCCATATGGCTGTTTTTAATAACCTTTTACCAGATCTTACAGTTTCTCCTCTTTCCTTCAAAAATGTTTTATAGTAGTTAGATTCAGCTTTCTGATATCCAGAATTCATCAATAACTACTTATTGATTTTGGAAGAGAAGTTATTGTCTAATAGGAAGTTGAAACCAAAGATAAATGAGGCAATAGAACCCAGTTGACCTTGATGAGTCGTTCTCCAATACCATTTCATTTCTCAAATACATGAAGAACTGGGACAAATTCGTAAGAATGCAAAACGTTCCCTAATTGACAAATGGACAAAGGATATAATTGGGAAATTCTTAGGTGAAGAAATTAAAAAACTATCTTAAGTCATATGAAAAATGCTTCAAATCACTATTAGAGAAATGCAAATTAAAACAATCCTGATTGGGGGCAGCTGGGTAGCTCAGTGGATTGAGAGTCAGACCTAGAGATGGGAGGTCCTAGGTTCAAATCCGGCCTCAGACACTTCCCAGCTGTGTGACCCTGGGCAAGTCACTTGACCCCCATTGCCCACTCTTCCACCTAGGAGCCAATACACAGAAGTTAAGGGTTTTAAAAAAAAAACCTGAGGTACCACCTCACACCTATTAGACTGTGTAATATGAAAAAAATGGTAAGTGTTAGAGGGGAGGTGAAAAAATTGGGACATTAATACATTATTGGTGGAGCTGTGAACTGATACAACCAGTCTGGATAGCAATTTGGACCCAGGCACAAAGGGTCATAAAACTGTGTATACCCTCTGACTCAGCAACACTACTACTAGGTTTGTATCCCAAAGAGATCAAAGATGAGGGAAAAGGACCTACTCATACAAAAATATTTATAGCAACTCTTTTTGTGGTGACAAAGATTTGGAAACTAAAGAAATGTCCATAATTTAGGGAATGGCTGTGGTTGTGGCATATGATTATAATAGAATACGATTGTGCCATAACAAATGATGACCAAGATAATCATAAAAAATCTGAAAAAATCTTATATGTCATGATGCAAAGTGAAGTGAACAGAACCAGGAGAATATTGTACATAGAAGGAACTTCTGAAGGAGTTGCAGATTGAAGTATATCATTCATCAATTTATTTCATCCATGAATTTTTCTCTAATTATAAGCAATATATATCTTGTTCTTTCAAAATATGTTTTAAATGGAAACATACATTGTATGATAACACATGTACAGCTAGATTATATTACCTGCTGTATTAGGGAGGGGAAGGGTAAGAAACATGGAGAGAACATAAAATTCAAAATGTCAGAAAATAATCACTAAAAATTGGATCAATATGTAATATGAAAAATATTTTTAAAATTTAAAAAAAACAGTCTCTAATACCAGATAAACTGCATCCTCTACTAGTGAACAAACTGGAAAATATGATTATAGAAAAATTTACAACAATCTCAGAATGATCTTGGATAATGGAAGAAATCCAGAAGAATATGGAAAAGGAAAAATATTATCCTCATTTTAAAAAAATCCATAAACATAATATTCAGATTGTAGGTTAGTGGTCATAGCTGATTCCTAACAAAAGCTGGAGAGATGTGAGCAAGTAAACTGTGAAATAAAGTCTATCCCAACTGGATAGGTGCCTATAATTAATCAAACAAATAAACAGTAAAATGTATTAAGTGCCTATTATGTTTCAGGCACTGTGCTGTTAGAGAAATTAAAAGGAAAAGAGAGTTGGTACCTTTAAGGAGCTTACAGTAATGGAGGAGACAACATGCAAGCAAACATAAGAAGTAAGTTGCATACAGGATAAATAGGAAATTAATGACAGAGGGCAGGTCTGAGAATTAAGAGTGCTTGAGAAATGCTTGCAGTAAAAGAAGAGATTTTAATTGGGACTCCAAGGAAGCCAGAGAAGGCAGTAGTTGGAGCAGAAGAGGGAGAGCATTCCAGGTCTGGAGAATAGCCAGAGAAAATTCTCTGAGACAAGAGATGGAGTATTGTTTTTTTTAAAATAGTCAGAAATCCAGACTAGTAATTCATTTGATACCAATTTAGAAGTCTTTAGAAGTGTGCCTATGAATCTGTGCTTGGTTTTATATTGTTGAATATTTTTATTCAAGTCTTACATAAGAACAAGGGTTACATGCTCATCATATATGCAAATGAAACAAATAGGAAAGGAAAAATGCTAGATGACAGATTGAGGATATAAAAAGTTCTTGCTAAGATAAACTGCTAGGTGAACCCAGTAAGGTGAGATTTGAGAAGAATAAATGTAAAGTCTTACTCTTAGGTTCAAAGAGTCAACTCCATAAGCATAAAATGAAGGCTATATGACTAGACAACTGTTCATAACAAAAAGTCCTAGAAATTTAAGTGGATTACAATTTTAATAAGAACGGAGTGTGGTATGTGCCTCCAATGCATCCTTTGAGAACCCTTATCCCAATTCTCATTCTCACATATAGTCCAAATACCCAGTGTTTGGCTACATCTGCTCTTTAGCATCACATGTCACTTTATATCATTCATCATAATATATATGTAGGATAGGGATCAGGTCTTAACTATTTCTTTATATGCCCTAGTACTCTGCACAGTACTCTATTCATTACAGATATTTAATAAATATTTATTGAAATGAATACTAAGCCCTCAGTAGTCTAAAATAAATCAGGCTACTCTTTCATCATCTCTGCCTGACAAATTTGCTCCAAATAAAGAGTGGGTAAGAAGGTAGAACTGTATAATTGGGTAATAAGGTTAAAAATACCTATGACCTTGTCATCTTATCATGGAACATTATCAACATACATGGAAAAAAACTAAGCTAGATATTTTTTTCTGATGAAAAGATAATTAGGCCAAACATCCTACTACTTCTTGCTCACCTTTATTTTTCATTTACAAAAAATCTCACAGGCTCTCTATTTGTGTATGCTTTCTGGTATTTACATGTACATCTATATACTATCTTCCTTGTCATTTACGAGATGAACATTTTCCTCAGGGAACTTTGGAGTCTCTGGAGAAATTACAATAAAAAGAAAATAGACAAATACATACAACAGGGGGCACTTTTTTCCCCCTCAAAGACACATGTTTACAGTAGGTTCCTGTTTCTTCATTTTTCTCCCGGGGAGAATATTAGATAAAGAAAAAAGAACATCTGCTTTTTTTTAATCAATTAATGTGCTGGGAGAGAGACAACTGCTTTTACCTGATAAAAACCTTAAAGTCCTTATCTTACAAATACCAAATCTCTACCTAATAAGCATGCATATGACTCACAAAAGAGAGACAGCTCATGACAAGATATTGTCAAACGTAAAATGAGTATGACTCTCTTCTTATTAGAAAACTATATCTTAAAAAATAAAGACAGTCGTTGACAGAGCTAAAACTAGACTATCCATCTTTGACTCTCAGTCTAAATCTTTCTGAAAGACTCTCTTGCCTCAGTCTAATCTACAGCTTGCATATAGACATCCCCACTCATCACAATACAGCAAAAGCCAAGATGTTTGTCTTATAAATCATTTTTTTAATACCAGGCCTAGAGCACATTTGTAGAAATAGGTTATAAAAACTTGGCACTTCCAAGTCTGCTGGAATTTGTCAGATAAATCCTTCTATTCAATCTTATCAGGATTTCCATTTTTATTGTCACATGTGTTCAAATAATTGCTCATAACTCAGGTTAGGCCTGTGTTGAGAAATTGTCAGTAATGAGACTAAAAGACAGTGGCAAGAATGTGACATTTGCTATATTATTTCTTTAGTTCTTTAAAATGAATTCCTGTAATATACCTATCAATCAATAAACATCAATTAAATACTAGGGTACAAAAAGAGGGAAATATAATCTCTGATCTCAAGATAACATGAGAACATGTATATATATATATATATATATATATATATATATATCAAGCTACTTTTAGGATAAATAGGAAATAATTAAAAGAAGGAAGGCACAGAATTAAGACAGTTTGGGGGGGAAGTTTTCCTTGAAGGTGGGATTTTCATCATGACTTAAGGGAATCCAGGGAGGCAGTTGGAGAGTAAAGGAAGAATGTTCCAGGCATGAGAGAGTCAGCCAGAGAAAAATGCCTGCAGTTGTGAAATGGGTCTTGTTAATGGAACAGCCAGGAGGCTTTTGTCATTGGATCAAAGAGTACCTGTAAGGGAGTAAGATGTAAGAAGACAGGAAAGATAGAAGAGAGCTAGATTATTAGTGAATAAAGAACATTTTGTATTTGCTTCTGGAGGCAAATTTGCTCACTGAATTATCCTGAGTGGGATGGGGTTTTGGGAGAGGGGAGGGATATGTGACACAATTGGACTTGGGTTCTAAGAAATTCATTTTAGTGGCTGAATGAATGATGGACGGCAGTGGGGTGGACTTTTGGCAGGCAGACCCCAAAAATGGATATTGCAATAGTCCAGGAATGAGATAATGAGGACGTGTGCTAGAGTGGTAGCAGTATTAGAGGAGAGAAAGGGACATGTGTGAGGTTCAAACATGAAATCAACAAACTTTGAAAAAAATTTAGATGGGTGGGGGGAGATGAGAGATAGTGACAAATGCTAGATAACTTCTCAGTAGCAAATCTGAAGGATTTTGTAAATCATGTTACCATCTACAGTTAGTAGGGATGATAGGGAGGATATTGGGAGGATTTAGGTTAGTTGGACATATTGAATATGATGTCTACTGAACATACATTTTGAGTTGTCTAAAAGACAATTGGTGGTGCGAGATTGGAATTCAATAGAGAGATTGGTGCAGCATCGATAGAATTAGAATCATCAGCATAAAAATGGAAATTAAATGTCTGGGAGTTGATGAGATTACAAATAGGTGAAAGGAGAAGAGGATCTACGACATAAACCTCAAGCACATGATTAGAGAATGTGATCTGGAAGAGTATGCAACAAAGGAGACCAAGAAGGAGTGGGACAGAAAGTTAGGAGGAGAACCAGGAGAGAGCAGTGTCCCATAAACCAAAAGAAACAAGAATACTAAGGGGGAAAGGGTGATCAACAGTGTGAAAGGCTGCAAAGAGGTAAAAAAGAATAAGGATTGACAGAAGGCAATTGAATTTGTCAATTTAGTAACTTTGGAAAGAAAAGTTTCAGTGGAAGTTTGCCAGAAATCAGACTGCAAAAAAAGTTGAGAGAGAGAAAGAAGAAAACCCATTTTTAGATGGCCTTTACTAGTTTAGTGAGCTATAAAAATCAGAAGGGATATAGAACCATAGCTAGTCAGAAAAGAAAGATCAAGTGAATATTTTTTTCATCATAGGGAATATATGGGCATGTTTGTAAGCAGTAGAAATGACCCACTAGATAGGGAAAGATTGAAATTAAGTGAGAGAGTGAGGATGAGAGGGGATATTCTCTTGGAGGAGATAGGATAGAATAGGATCACCTGAACAAGAAGTAAGGCCACTTCATCACATGAGTATGAAAGAGGAGAAAATGACAGAAAACGTCTGAGCCATAAGGCATGAGGAAGAGGGGCAAAGAGAATGTTCATAGTGAATAGCATTAATATTTTCTATAAAATACCATGCAAGGTTCCCAGCTGAGTCAGGGAGGAGGGGTCCTAGAGGGTTTGAGGAAAGATAAAAAGGTTTGGAAGAGTCGATGCAGAATGGGATAGTGAGTTCTTAAGGGAGATATAATAGAATTGCCTAGGAGCAGTGAGGACCGATTGAAGTTATATAATGACATTTGTAACAGATCTAGTCAGAAGAGTTGTGGTTTTTTTTCTCCATCTTTTTTAGCACTTATGTGGGAATGAAGGTAACAAATGGTAGGCGTGATATAAGGCTGAAACTTGACAGGGCATAATCAGCAATGTTATTAGGTGCCTAGGGATTCAAAAGGGGAAGACAATGTAAAGTTGAACTGATTCACTAAAGAAACAGGAAGAAAATAGAGTGGCTAGTGCCAGGGAGATGACTTGGGAGAGAATTGAAGAGTCAAGGGAATGCAAAGGGAGAGACAAAAGGCAAATATATTAAGCATGGATAAGGGATTTGTTGTTGAATCATTTAGTCATTTATGAATCTTTGCGACCATATTCGGGTTTTCTTGGCAAAGATACTAGAATAGTTTGCCATTTCCTTCTCCAGCTCATTTTACAAAGAGGAAACTAAGGCAAAGTTAAGTAACTTACCCTGTGCCACACAGTGAATGTCTGAGGCCAGATTTGAAATCAAGAAAATTAGTTTTCAGTAATCTATGTACTCTGCCACTTAGCTGTTGGAGTAAAATTGAAATTCAAAAATCACACTCACAGAATCAGGTAGCTTATTAATAATCCAAATGACATTCTGCCTTCCAATTTCTGGATGAAGTTGAGGAATCTACCAATTTAATAACTATATATGAGGCTCCACAAAATTTTACATGGGTTCTTCAATATGGGATGGAGAAAACATAGATTCTCAATGTCTAGTAGGAGAGCAAAAGCTCTGGTAAATAACCTCACACTGGAAAGGAGTCAGATAGACCTCCAACAAAAGACTGGGTCTGCTTTCTCACCACTAGCCTAGCTAAGTAGGAAGGACATCACTGATATGCTGGTCATTTTGTGATCAAGTATTTGGCCATACACACAATGAAACAAACAAATAAAAATGCAAAATAGCCTTCAGTCTTTTCTGTGTGTGGGTGTGTGTGTGAGAGAGAAAAAGAGATAGAGGGAGAGACAGAGAGACAGAGAGAAAGAGAGGGAGTAGCAGAGAATAGAGGGAAGGAAAGAAGGAAGAAGAGAGGGAGAGAGATAAGGGATCATTTAAGAAGCAGTGGAGTTTCCTATAGGCTATATTGGCAATACAGACCACACTCATCCTTGCCTTTGATTTTGAGCCCAATTCATTTTCCATTTGGATCAAGATAGACAAAGAAACAGATAGATATAGGCAGATAAATATGCCTCTGTAGCTTTCTATATAGATATTACTATTTGTAATGAAAGATGATAGAGAAATACCTGAATGTACATATGGAAATAGAAATATTTATAAATATATCCACATATGTAATTTTATCTATAGATAACTATTTCTTCCATCTTTATATGTATATCTATAGTTACAAATGGAAATGAGTTGGGCCCAGCATTAAAGATTAGGGTGAGAATGCTGTTTTGCCTATGGTAAATTGCAATGATCCCTAATCTCTTCCTGTAACTAAGTACCATCGATTAAATATCAGTATTCCATCAATGTAGGAATCTAACTACACTACAGTATCTGAAGAATTAAAATTGAGTACTCCTCAGAGGGCAACGAATGGTTAAATACAAGGAACACACAGGAAAAGGTTTTTCCCTGGATAAATGGAAGTATGAATTATGTGTTATTCACTTGGCAAAATTGATAGATAATTTCTGTCCTCCCCTCAAACCCCTAGGATGTCAAGGAAAAGTAAGAGAATCTCCTAGTATATTAGGTAGACTCTATGGTAAACTTGTAGGACACAGTTGAGTTTTGCACAGGACAGGTAGGCATAAGTGGATTATGATCTGTCACTGAAGTGAATACTCATTTTGATGAGATCAAAGACCCATTTGAATATTTGAGCATATATTCAGAAACAAATTAAATTAAATTCAGAAGCACCCTGCAGTGAATAAGAGATTTGCTTCTAAGTCAGGAAGAACTGAGTTCTAGTCCCATTTATATTTGCTGAGCTTGGGCTAGAGACAATGTTTTAGTTCCCCAGGCAACTCATCATAAAATTAGTCTTGAATCTATGTTCTATGTTTGTAGAGAGAATTTCCACACTTGTTGTTCCCATAATCAGTGAAATCATATATCTTAGGTCCTCTCCTTAAAAAAAATAGAAGGAAATTAAATCAAAATCCAATCAGTAATTGATCAATTAAATTTAGAAGAGGTTTATCTCTGCTTAACAAAAAGCAAGACACACACAAAAGTAAACTAAATTGCTGTGATTTAAAATTTAGATACTCTTATTGTCTAAGGAGAAAAATAGGAATCCAACAAACACCTTTGACAGAATTCCCAGTTGAGAAACTCGAATATTTCAGGGAGACAGCATGCATAAGGTCAGCTCAAAAATTGTAAATGTACTCATTAAGTTTTTGTCATAAGATGGATATCATCTCCCCCACCCCTTAAATTCACATTGCTGTAGTGTATCTAGAATTTTTATTAAGAATTTCAAATATCCCAACCATGCTTTTCAACTACGATGGATTTTGTTAAGAAAAATCCTATATATAGATTTGAAAATTAACTTGAACAGAATTGAGGAACTGGGGGGGGAAGGAGTGCTTATTAAATCAAGCACAGTTGAAATTCATTTTTGACAGAAGAGACTAAAGGAATCCAACATTTGACTTAACAAAACAGAAATAGTGTCAAAAATCTGAAATCACCCTGGCAGTAATTAATTTGAATCTCACAATAGAATAGGTCTGGCTAATGTACGTGCCTTGTGGTCTTTAAGCCAAGAGCAAAAGCAATATGTGGTTCTCTGAGAATAATCACTGACTTAAGAAAGAAAAGAGATTTATTTCATGTTTTTCTTACTTCATTTACTTCAAATGTGCTTTTGGGAATAAAAGCCATATGGAGATACATTTTAATGGGCTTGTAATAATTAAGCGTTTTTACATATAAATTAGTCATGCTTAAATCAAAGCAGAATACCTATTTGTCACAATTTGTCAGTTACAGCCAGCCTTGTCTCTCTCCTGAGCTTCAGTCCCACATCAAAACTTGGCTTAGTATACAATCCATTGGAATAAGTTATTGGCACCTTAAACACAATATACCCCCAAATCAAAATTCATTTTCTCCCTCCCCTAAAACCTACCTACTTCTCCTATATTCTTCTTTGTTTCTGTTATGAGAACCACTATCTTTCCAGGCTCTCAGGTTTGTATCCTTGTCGTCATCTTCCTCCAGTCCTCCATCTCTTAAGTCCCTCATGATCAAATCAATGTTAAGGTTTAGCAAATCTGTGCCTACAGAGTACCTCTCATGCTTGTGCTCTTTTCATATGTCTACCACACTAGTTTGGGTCATAATTATCCCTAGTTTACACTATTTTAAGTCTTTAGAGCTTTTCTCTCCCTTTTTTTCCCCTCTCCAATACACCATCCTTCTAGCTGCTAATATGATTGCCCCAAAGTACAAGACTGAACCAGAAACATCAATGGTTTCTCGTTATCGCTTGGATAGAGTAGTGGATTGGGGTTGAGAGAGTAGAGAGATATATGTCAGAAATATTTTATAGAGGTGGGATCTGAGTTAATTCTAGCAACAAGGAAGAGACATTTAAAAAAATAGATGTACTAAAAATTGGTATAGTCACTGAGATATATTACCCTTAGACAAATAACTCACTTTTTACATGCTTCATTTTACAGATGATAAAACTAAAACCCAAGAGTAAGTAAAATCATGAAATTAAAACTTAAAAATTCAGCACCTCTTTGTAATGTAGATTCATATAAATTGCTAATCAAAGGACCATGTCTTTACTATATATATTACATGTTTTGTAAAAATTTCTAATTATGATGGGGTGTTATTCTTGACTCCAATATTATGAGAACCTTTCACATTTGTGTTTCTTTTGCCAAGCAGAAGCAAGAATAAGAATAAAAGCAAAATCCTAGGGCACAAAAACTTAATTTTCAAGGATTTCTTTTGCTTAGAATTGAACATATTTTATATTCAAAATTCAATATTTTTAAAAAATAATTCAGCACAGCAAATGATGTTTTTTCAATTTTGGTTTCAATAAGGGTTGCCTCATAATTTGAAAAATTAATCATCTGTAATAATTGTCATAATATAATCAAAGTCTTATAGCATGTTAATGTAATATATATATATATATATATCTTACAAAATGATTTATTTTGAAGATTCCTACGATGTTTTGTAGGTATGTGTGAATGTACATTTCAACAAAAAGCCTACATACATCATGAACAAACATGCCAGATAAATAAGTTATTTATACTGTCACTCAAAGTTCCTTTGATGAAAAATGCAAATAATTTCATTACATTGTCTGTTCTTTTACATTAATAGTAGGAAAAAATAAAAATTCTCTTGCCTAGATCAACTGCTAGTTTGTTTTAGTGTTCTTGAATTCAATGTTACCTGCCTTTGGCCCTATCTTTAAGTCTATTGCTTTGAAAGTTTGGACAAACCCAGGGACTTATTGACCAGTACAATAATTTCCCTAACATTCCTCACCTTTCTGGAATCCTGCTTCTGACCTTGAGGATGAGTGTGTGTTTGGAAAGAAGAAAGAGCAGAAGAAATTTTACAGTTGGTTGAAAAAGTGTTATCATAAGCAATAAAGAAAGCCAATGGATCTGATGGAGATTGTGCTAGCAAGAGTGGAACAATGACCTGAGGATTATAGAGTTGATAAGAACATAATAATGAAGGCAAAACCTGAATTGATGACCAAGCAAGAGCATACAAGTGATAAAGTGACCCTTGCCCCTCATGTTCCCTTTAGATTGAAACTAGTTTCCTTATTCGCTAGTTAATCCCTTCGACTCCAGATTTTTCCATTATTTCTTTCCAGTTTCAAAAGCAAGATTTGAAAATTTTAATTTCCTCAATTTTTTAAGTTCATAGTATTTAACCAGTAATTTATTTTTAAAAATAAACCATGTTGGATCAAAATATTCGTTGTTTACTGAATGCTGAGAGTGACAGAGACTGAGATGAGAAACACAAAGACAGAAAGAGATAGTGACAAGTATAAAGAGACAGAGACAGACAAGAATGAAAGATGGACAGACAGAAGGAGAGAGGAGGAGGAGGAGGAAGAGGAAGAGGAGGAGCAAGACTTTTCTTTTTCCAAGATGGGAGACAAGTTTGCTCAATGTATCTGGACTATGGCAGAATCATATAAATAAGATAAGTTGCAGCATCATTCCCCATAAAACCGCTGAGATACAGAAAAGCCTTGCAGAAGAAGTAAAGATTGTACAGAGTATCTCTGGAATTAACCTTTCTTTATGTATGAGAATACTGAAAGTATCACACTATGAGGAAAGCACCCCTGCTTTAGTATGAGGGCAGACTTCTCAGACACTTGAAAGCCAAGTCCCAGAGAGGGTGAGGAAGTGGTAACTTATAGAACAAGTGGTAGCCTACCCATCTTAGTATACATAATTACCATAGTCCTACAGTTGATGCTTGAAGGTTCCAGAAGCTGACATCTAACAATTCTAAACTTCCTCACTATTCTCCCCAAAACCAAAGGCCCTATCATTAAAACAAAATTTAATAAATTTATTTCATTGCACTACTGTATGCAAGGCACTCTACTAGAGCCAGGAAAAGCAAAGGGATAAAAATAAATCACTCCTGAGTCCCAAGGATCAGATATTATACTGAATTCAATCTATTTTGCAAAAGAAGTAATAGAGGAATGAATATTCTTAGAACATTGTTAATTTTTTTGTATTTTATTTTCCCAATTATATGTAATAACAATTTTCAACATATGTTTTCTGAAATTATATGACCCAAATTATCTCCCTCTCTCCCCTAGCCCCTCCTTAAGATGATAATCCTTTTAAGCTGGATTATACATGTATGATCATGCTAAACATATTTCTATATTGGTCATGGCTGTGAGAAAATACTCAGACAAAAGAAAACTCCAAAATAAAAACACAAGTAAAATAAAGTGAAAAAATATGTTTTGATCAACATTCTGATACCAACAGTTCTTTCTCTGGTGGATAGCATTCTTTGTCATGTGACTCAATTAATTAATGAATCTGGGAAATTAGGCTGAGAATATCTGTCTTTCACAGTTGATCATCATACAATATTGCTGTTACTGTGCAATGTTCTCCTGGTTCTACTTAAACACTCTGCATCAGTTTATGTCTTTTTAGTGTTTTTTTTCTGAAATCATTCTACTTATCATTTCTAATAGTACAAGAGTAATTCAACAAAATCATATACCATAATTTGTTCAATAATTCCCCAACAGTTTCTAATTCATTGCCCTCATGAAAGAGCTGCTATCAGTATTTTTGAACAAATGAGTCTTTTCCTTTAAAAAAATCTCTTTGGGATATAGATCTAATAATGGTATTATTGGATCAATAAGTATGCACAGTTTTATAAAACAGTATTTATTGTTGGGTCATTTCACAACTCCACTAACATGCATTAGTGTCCCAACTTTGCTGCAGATCTTCCAATATTTGTTACTTTCTTTTACTGTCATATTAGCCAATCTGATAGGCGTGATGTGGTACATCAGAACTGCATTAGTTTACATTTCTCTAATCAAGAGTGATTTAGAGCAATTTTTCACATTATTACTGATAGCCTTAATTTCTTCATCAATAACTGTCTGTTAATATCCTTTGAATGTTTGTCAATTGGAGAATGACCAGCATTCTTACAAATATGACTCAGTGCTCTATATATTTGAGAAATATGTCCCTTATTAGAGAAATTAGCTATAAAGTATACCCCAGTTCATTGCTGTACTGCTAATCTTGGTTACATTGATTCTGTTTGTACAAGACCTTTTTAATTTACTGTAACCAAAATAATCAATTTTACATTATAATGTTTTGTATTCCTTATTTGGTGATAAATTCTCCTCTTATCCAGAGATCTGACAGATAAACTATTCCATGCTTCCCTATTTTGCTTATGGTATCATCCTTTGGGTCTAAATCATATACTCATTTTGATCTTACAGTGATCCCTCACCTATTTTGGGAGTTAAGTTCCAGAGACCCCCACGATAGATGAAAATCTGCAAAGTAGTGGCATTATATTTGTTTTATTATTTACATATATTTTAACATTTTATAAAGTCTTCCAAATCTCCTATAAACCTTTTCCACACTCATATTAACTTTTCCCACACTCTTATAAACACTCAGTCAATCAGCACCCAGAATACAGAACAGAGTATTATGGTTGATTGCCTTTCATTCCATTAGCCAATAGTGTGTAGTGTACAATCTCATGCTGGCAAACTTGCACAAGTGATACTGGTACACTGCATTTTCATTGTATACAGTAACTTACACAAGCGGTAGTGGCATAATGCATTTCCATTGTGTACAGTACAGAATTAATCTGCAAAATCCAACAATATAGCGAAAACTTCACAATACAGAATTAGATATATATTTTTTAAAAACCCATGATACAGTGAAGCTGTGATAAGTGAACTGCAATATAGGGAGGGAAGTCTGTTTCTTGGTATAGGGTGTGAAATATTTCTTTAGAATTAGTTTCCGCCATATTTTTTCTAGTTTCCAAGTAGCTTTTGTCAAATAGTGAGTTCTTGTCCAAAAAGTTGAGATCTTTGGGCTTATTAAACATTAAATTTCTATTGTCATTTACCACTGTAATTTGTATTCTTAATCTATTTGACTTATCCATTATTTTATTCTTAACCAGGACCAATTTCTTTGGATGATTAGCACTTTGTATTAGAGTATGAAATTTGGTCCTGCTAGTCTATTTTCCTTTACATATTTTCCCATTGATTCCCTTGATATTCTTAAAATTTTGTTCTTCTCAGTGAAATTTGTCATTATTTTTTCCATTTCTATAAAATAATTTTGTTAGTTTGATTGGTATGGCACTAGTAAAGTAAATTAAATTATGTGTATTATAATTTTTGTTACATTAGCTAGGACTATCCCATGAGCAATTAACATTTTTTCCAAATGTTGTGATGTGACATTATTTAAGTGAAATATGTTTTGTAATAGCATTCATATAATTCTTGTGTTTGTCTTGTCTAGTCGACTTCCCAGCATTTTATATTATCTATAATTATTTTAAATGTAATTCTCTTCCTATCTCTTTCTGTTGGACTTTGTTGGTAACATACAATTAATGTTAATGATGGATGTCAGTTGATTTTGTATCCTGAAACTTTCCTAAAGTTTTTATTTCAATTAGTTTTTTAGTTCATTAACTTTAACTAAGAATATCATCATATCATCTGTTAATAGTGATAATTTAGTTTTCTTATTGGCTACTTGAATTATTTCATTACTTTTTTCTTCTCTTATTGTTAATGCTAACATTTATAGTGCAATATTAAATGAGTGATAATAATGGGTATCCTTTCTTCACTCATGATCTTACTGGGAATGACTCTAATCTCAATTACAGATAATACTTGCTGATGGTATTAGAAAAATGCTACTTGTTTCAAGGAAAACTCTGTTTATTATTATGCTCTGTGTTATTTTAATAGAAATGGGCATTTTCTTTTGGGAAAAAGCTTTTTTTCTGCATCTATTGAAGTAATCATGATTTCTGTTAGTTTTCTTAATGATGTAATCAATTATGCTGATAACATTCCTAATATTGAACCAGATCTGCATTCCTGATATAAATTTGGCCTAGTCATAGTCAATGATATTTGTGATATATTGCTATAATTGCCTTCCTAGTATTTTACTTAGAATTTGGCATCTATATTCATTAAGGAAGTTGGTCTAAAATTTTCTTTCTCTGTTTTTGCTCTTCTGGGTTTCAGTATCAGAAGCATATTTTTGTCATGAAAGAAATTTTTGTATTGTAATATTATTTTTTGTTTATTGTCTCAGATAGATTATATAACTATTGAAATTAATTTTTCTTTAAATGTTTAATAGAATTCACTTAAGAATCCGTCTTACCTTGGAGATTTTTTCTTAGGAAATACATTGATGACTCATTCAATTTCTTTTTCTGAGGTAAGATTATTTAAGTATTCTATTTTTTTGGTTAATCTGGGCAATTAATATTTTTGTAAGTATTCTTCCGTTTTACTTATATTGCCAGATTTATTGACATATAATTACTATAGACAGAAAATCAAAAATTAATAGCTTAGCCAATGCTTGGACTGTGATTTTAAGGAAAAAAATGTAACAGTCTGATAAAAGTTTAATCTCAGGCAAAAGTCTTTATATGTAATGAGATTAAGAATTTGGACCCAGGATAATTCCTGAGTTATCATTTCAACATGTGTACATTGTTAGAGTAATTTTAAGCTTGTGTTATAAGTTATAAGTAAATTACTATATTAATCATGATTTATAATGTGTTTTAAGCAAGCTAGTTCATAAAAAAGAGAAAGGTTTCTCAGAGGTCACAGAAGTCTGTAGCATGTCCTGGGACCCGATAGGTTTGTAGAAGACCTTAGAGGTCAGAGAAAGATCTCAGAGGTTCTGAAATGGACTCAGAGACTTGCTAGCTCTGGAAATAATCCCTGAGACTGTTGGGAGGATTGGGGGCAGAGAGGAAACTATAAAAGTGTGTGTGATTTGCAAGATGAAGTCTAAAGTTTAAAATCTGGAGGAAACCTGCAGGCTTCAGGACCTTTGATTTCTCTGTCACAATAAAGTCAAAAACCAGAAAAAACCCAGAAGAGTCCCCAAGTATTTTATTTTTACATTATGCAAAAAAGCTCCTTATGATTGGTTTAATTTCCTCTTCATTGGTGGTAAATTATCTCTCTTTTTGATATTTGTAATTTTATTTTCTCCTTTCATTTTTTAAATCAAATCATTCACTGGTCTATCATTTTATTTTATTTTTTCATAAAACCAACTCCTAGTCTTATTTATTAGTTCAATGGTTTTCTTATTTCAATGTTAGTAATCTCTTCTTTGAATTTCAGGATTTCTAATTCAGTTTTCAATTGGGGATTTTTAATTTGTTCGTTTTCTAATTTTGTTGGTTGTATGTCCAATTCATTCATGGGCTTTTTCTCTATTTTGTTGATGATATGGAGATAGGTGATTTAGAGACATAGACTTTCTACTAAGTAATGCTTAGACTGCATTTGATAAATTTCATACGTAGTTTCACTGTCATTCTCTTTAATGAGATTATTGATTATAAAATTTGTTCTTTGATCCATCTCCATTTTAGAATTAGATGAAACTTTTAGGTTCCATTTCCATTTATCTTTCTATGGCCTTTATTAACTATAATTTTAATTGCATTATGATCTGAAAAAGATTCATTTATTATTTCTGCTTTTCTTCATTTGGTTGTGAAGTTTTTGTGTCCTAATACATGGCTAATTTTTGTGTAGGTGTCATGTACCACTGCGAAGAAGATATATTTTTTCTATTCTTATTCAATTTTCTCCAGAAACTATTAAATCTAACTTTTCTAAAATTCCATTCACCTCATCTTCTTTACTATTTATTTTCTATTAGATTTATCTAGTTCTAAGAGGGGAAAGTCGTAGTCTCCCACTAGTATAGGTTTACTTTCAACTTTGTCCTGAATCTCATTTAATTTTTCCTTAAAAAATTTAGAGGCTAGACCATTTGATGCATATAAGTTTAATACTGATATTTCTTCATGGTCTAAGGTACTTTTTATCAAGATATAATTACCTTCCTTATCTCTTTTAATTAACTCTACTTTTGCTTTAGCTTTGTCTGAGATCATGATTTTTATCCTGACTTTTTTTTTTAACTTCAGCTGATGCATAATAAATTTTGCTCAAGCCTTTATGCTGTGTATCTCACTGATTTAAATGTGTTTCTTGGAAAAACATATTGTAGTCTTTTGGTTTTTCATCCAATGTATAATACTCAGTTTTTATTAATGAGTTCATCCCATTCCCATTCATTTATAATTACTTTATGTGTAATCCCCTAAATTTTATTTCTTCTTTTTATCCTACTTTTTTCCTTTTTTCACTCTATCCCTATTCACAACTATTTTGCTTTTAACTAATGCCTCCCCAACTTCATCCTGCCTTCTATTACCTTCCCATTTAAAAAATTCTCCTCCTACTTCCCTAAAGTGTAAGATAGATCTCTATAACTGACTGATTATGGTTGTTACTCCCTCTGAGCCAATTCAAATGAGAGCAAGGTTTAAGCATTGCCCTTCACCACCCTCATCCTCCTCTCCACTGTGATATTTCCATCCTGCCTCTTTAGGGGGATAATTTTCCCCTTTCTGCCTCTCCCTTCTCTTTCTTCTCAGTGTAACCCTCTATTTTCAACCCATGGTTTTCTTTTGGATATTATATTATCCTAACCAACGTACTTACAAAGTCTCTCTCTATGCATACTCTTTCTAACTGCCCTAATAGAGATAAAATTATTTTTAAGAATTAAAAGTATCATTTTTCTGTATAGGAATGCAATAAATTTTATTTTTTCTTTTTATGTTTTTCTTGAGTCTTATATTTGAACATCAACTACTTTTCTGTTCAGATCTAGTATTTTCATAAAAATATTCTTAGAAATCTTATATTTCATTAAATAGCCATTATTTTTCTTGAAAGAATATACTCAGTTTTGCTGAGTAGGTGAAATTTAACTATAGACCTAGCTCCTTTGTCTTCTGAAATATCATATTCCAACCCCACTGACCCGTTAATGTAGAAACAACTAATTCCTGGATAATCCTGACTGTGGTTTCATGATATCAAATTGTTTCTTTATGGATGCTTTCAGTATTAGAATTATAATGTTCCTGATAGATTTTATTTGGGGATTTCTTTCAGGAGATGATTGGTGGATTGTTTCAATTTCTGTTTTATTCTTTAATTCAAGAATATCAGATAAGTTTTCTTTGACAATTTCTTGAAATATGATGTCTATATTTTTTGTTTCTTTTTTTACATGATATTCAGATAGTCTAATAATTCTTAAATTTTCTCTCCTGGAACTGTTTTCTAGGTCAATTGTTTCTCCTTATTTTTTAATTCTTTTGATTTTGTTTCATTGTTTCTTTGGGTCTCAGAAAGTCATTAGCTTCTACTTGCATGATGTTATTTTTCAAGAATTATTTTCTTCAAGGAGACTTTGGAACCCCTTTTTCCATTTGTCCAATGCTACATTTTAAGGTGATATTTTCTCCTGCATTTTCTGTGTCTCCTCTTACAAGTTATCTTTATTGTATCATTTTCATTCATTTCCCCCTTTTTCCTGCTCTTCTCTTTAATTTTTGAAATCTATTTGGAAGTCTTCCAGGATATGAGATCAATTTTTATTTTTCTTCTAAGTTTTGCTGGTAGTTGCTTTGATCTCATCATCCACTTCTGAGTTTGTGTCTTGCTCTACTTTGTCTCTATTAAATTTTTTTTTTCTATTTTTAGGTGATTTTAAAACAATTGCTCATTTTCTCAGCTTTTTTCTTGACTTTTTATTTTATTTTTTAACATTTATTAATATTCATTTTTAACATGGTTACATGATTCATGCTCCACCTTTCCCCTTCAACCCTCCCTCCTGCACCCCCCCCCACCCATGGCCGATGCGCATTTCCACTAGTTTTGTCATGTGTCCTTGATCAAGACCAATTTCCAAATTGTTGGTAGTTGCATTGGTGTGGTAGTTTCGAGTCCACACCCTCAATCATGTCCACCCCGACCCATGCGTTCAAGCAGTTGTTTTTCTTATATGTTTCCTCTCCTCCAGTCCTTCCTCTGAATGTGGGTAGCTTTCTTTACCATAAATCCCTCAGAATTGTCCTGGGTCATTGTATTGCTGCTGGTACAGAGGTCCATTACATTCAATTTTACCACAGTATATCATTCTCTGTGTACAGAGTTCTTCTGGCTCTGCTCCTTTTGCTCTGCATCAGTTCCCGGAGGTCTCTCCAGTTCGCCTGGAACTTCTCCAGTTTATTATTCCTTTTAGCACAATAGTATTCCATCACCCGCATATACCACAGTTTGTTCAGCCATTCCCCAATTGAAGGACATACCCTCCTTTTCCAATTTGTTGCCACAACAAAAAGCACAGCTATGAATATTTTTGTACAAGTCTGTCTATCTATGATCTCTTTGGGGTACAAACCCAGCAATGGTATGGCTGGGTCAAAGGGCAGGCATTCTTTTACAGCCCTCTGAGCATGACCCCAAATTGCCAGCCAGAATGGCTGGATCAGTTCACAGCTCCACCAGCAATGCATTAATGTCCCAATTTTGCCACATCCCCTCCA
>NC_058132.1:229747505-229785151 GCF_016433145.1 Gracilinanus agilis | reverse complement strand
TATATATATATATATATATATATATATGATCTCTCCTTGAGAAAATAAAAAAGGGGAAAAAGCCAGCATTTTGGGAAATATCTTCCCATGATTGTCTAGTCTTGCCAATTATCCAACCAATTCCTTGGATGTCAGTGAAACAACCTCTAGGAAAATACCAGCATTCATATCTTTAATCATCATAAGTATATGCCTCCCTTCCTAAGCAAACACTTATTAACATGAAAACTTATCAAGTGTATTGGGAAGCCTTACTGTTCAACTATCAATATATAAAATGCTTTATAAATTATTAATTGATATAAAAATATCATGCAGTATGATTACTGTGGTTGTTCTTCATCTTAACATCAATAGAAGATACATTGTGTAAACTGACCTAAGAATTATCTTGATTAGTTCAAAACTTCCTAGGGAAGGCTGTTTATACTTTGGCTATTTCCACTAATGTTCCCTCCTGAATTACTTGTTCTACTTTGACTACAATGCTGCCATAATTATTGTAAATTTTAAATGTTTGTTTGCAAATTGAAGTTGTTGTTGACATTAGTGTTTTTTTAATACAACCTTATTATTCCTTACTGTGCTTTAAATAGCCATTCTTAATTTTCTATTATGGTGCCTTGAGTGTTAAAAAAGATAAACAAAAGTCATAGCTCTGAATTTTAAAGGATAATTTAATTACGCAATTTCAGTTTATATTAATTGTTTAATGTCTCCTTGGTGCTGTGTATGTTCTACACATAATCCTGTTAGATAATCAGTATTTTAGTTATAAATAATAAGGAATAATTTCAATTATTATTTTATTGAATAATTGTGTATGAGAATCAGTAATCGATAATCATACTGTGAGTAAAATAACAAAGGAAATCCCCTGACTTGTCTTGGCAAGATCCAAGGGCATCCTGGAATATATTCAGACTTTCTTCAAGCCTAGAGATTTATGATATCTCAGTTAGACACAGAATAACCTTGACTGTTACCATATATGGAACAGAGGATACATAATATGCCCTCATAATAATGAAAAATTTTACCCTCTTGAAGAAGGAAACCTTTTAGATAAAATTCTAATTGTCCCCCCACCCCAATAAAAATATTCAGCTGGCCCTCCACCCCCTCTTCTGGGGGTAGTTTGTGTAATCTGACTCTTGAGTGAAATATAAATACTTGCCACACATCTTTGACCCTGACTTTGTCACTTATAGCTCTTATGATAGTGTCAATTTTCACTCAGAAACTTCCCTTAAACACCTCTGCAATTATTTTATCTGCTGTCCGGCTTAAATTAGATCTATTTTGATGGTATAAGTTTCTTGTGTTGTTGCTTAGTTGTTTCAGTTGTGTCATATTTTATTACTCTGGGGTTTTCTTGGCAGAAGTATTGGAATGGTTTGGCATTTCCTTCTCCCACTCATTTTATATATGAGGAAATTGAAACAAATAGATTAAAGGGACTTAGTCACACGAGCTAGGAGATTTGAACTAAGGAAGATGAGTCTTCATGATTGTAGGCATAATATTCTCTTGACTGCCCCCCAAGCTTTTCATGTTACAATTTTTATGTGAAAATTGAGTTCTCACTAATTTCTGCACAAAAGGGAGCTACTTCATCGTTTCTCTACAAAGTTAGAAAAGAATGAAAGAATGGACAAAATACAGGTGCCCTACATTTACCAAGATCTGGCTGGGATTATTTTCCCAAAAACAAAAGAGTTCTTGTTTAATAGACTATTCTCTTTCTTAATTTCTAGGTCTTGAAATTGAGCTTTTCCTGTAAGTTAATTTTGGTGGAAAATTAATTTTTATTAGATTCATTAGAGGTGACAGCTTCCATCCCTTCAACATTGTTTTTAATGGGGTTATATCCTTTCTTCAGAAGCTACAATTTAAAATACATTCACCGAGTTCCTACTATGGAGCATTGTACTAGAGGTAGGAGTGGCTTAAGATAAAACCTTTTCCTTTTAAGAACTTAAAATCTAATTGAGTAAACAAATGCATCTAGAAAAACAAATGAAAAATTTTTATGTTTCTATAAATCTCTGATCCTGCCAATGTGAGTATTTCTCCATTGGCACAGATTACAATGCACTCTAACCTTCAAATCCTGTGGAATTCTTGTGCAGTATCAACCCCAGTATTTAGGAAACTCCTTTGTGTCAAAGTCTGAACATTAAACATTTTCCCTTCATTTTTTTAGGTCTGTCACTATTGAATATGTAGGGAATATGTTAGAGGAAAATGTACATGGTATATTCAGGCCAATTTAGAAGTAGGATTATGGAGGGCAACACCAAATACCTGAGTTTAAAAGATAATTAGTCTTCTAGTTGTAACACCACTTCATCTATGAACCACCAAAAAACTATCCCAAATTGAAGATACTTTATTAATCATAAAATTCTTTCCAAATCAAAGTTGATCTATTCCTCCCAAATATAGTTAGTAGAATTGAGAATATACTTAGCTAAAAGCAAAGAGATTTAACAAAGTATGACAGTAATATAAAAAAAGCAGAATATCCCCATAAACACTGAATTCCCTCTGAAAAACACACATGCACAATTCTCTTAGTTAGAATAGACATTTATTAAGATCATATGTGGTGTATATAAAAATGGGGAACATGTGTTCAAAATACCCATGTGAATGGCTTCTCATGTATAGAACATATATGACCAGAATACATTCTTTAAAGTGTTTTATTTCTCCAATTCAAAGAACTTCCAGTGTCTTTTTGTAATAGCATTGAGCAGTTTTCTGCTGACTGTGCACTTAATGTTGGGTATTATGTCTCTGTTGTTCCATAATGGGGGATTCATCTCAGATCCAGCTGGTTTTTAATCTGTCCAAGTAATTTCATGCTCATCTAATTCACTATTCACAACTCATTGGAGATGTTGTGGTTAATAAGTCTCTTCCCTAAAAAAAGAACTACAGATATGTCAGACATCCTTTTCAGTCATCTCCAAGGCTTTAGCTATACACTTTAACTAACATGTTATTTTCAAGCCTATCTGCTACTCTGTCTACCCTGGAGAAAGGAAGAAGGGGAAAAGACTGTAGTTCTTGTCAGCTGGAAAAGGGTTCATCAAATTTTGTCAGCTCTTTTAATCAGTGGTTTTCAAGAACTGTCCTTCAAGGCAGCTAGGTGGCCCAGTGGATATGGTCCACAGAATCACAAAGAAGAGTCAGATACAAGTAAATAAACAACAAACTCCAAATAATGAGTTGACTTTCATGATGGACAAAGGTAAAAAAGGGTCAAAATAAAAAGGGAAAAATTAGGAAACTACTTTAAGCTGAAAGGCACTTGTAAATGAAAAACCAACATCATTATTAAATTTACATGCCCCAATGTCTTAGCATCTAAATTCCTAATGGAAAATTTAACAGAACCATAAAAGGTTGTAGATAGCAATGCAAGAGTAGCAGAAATTTTCAAAGTTCTTTCAGCTTTAGATCAGAAAGGTAATACAAAAGAAAAGATAAACACCAGATGAAGTATAAAATAGAAAAAATTCTGAAAAAAAACCTAAGTCTAAAAGAATTATAGCATCTTCTAAATGAGACTGATAAAGCCTGTATATATTTTTCAGTACTCTAAGGGACACTTAACAGAAACTCACCATGTATTAAGTCATAGTCATAAAAAGGAAGAAAAAATATAAACACGTCCTTTACAGAAAATAATGTAATAAAATATTAATCAGTTCATAGAGTGTAAGCAAAAGACACAAATAAATAATTAATAGAGATAATTACTAATATATCAAAGAAAATGATGAAACACTATACCAAAGGAGTTCTATGAAGAAAAAGCATATCCTTAACATTAACCAGTCTTGCCAGTCCCAAAGCTCCTTTGTATGGGACTTTCTCTCATTGGCAGACAATGAATGTCCTGCCTCGTATGAGGGATGGATGAAGTTGTCAAAAACTCATATCTCTTTAGCCTTCTTTGAGTTTTCTTGAAGCATTGGATATTTTGGCTACTTCTGGCTCCTGATTTGAGAGTGAAAGTGGAAGAGGATAGCTTCACCTTAGGTTACTGAAAGGAAAGACTCTGGAAGGATAGGAAAGGAACTTATGGCCTCCAACTGTTTTCCTATTCCTAAGTGGCTATACTAGAGAACTCCAGTTCCTTAAGTGACATCTAGACCTCTCTATTGGCCTATCCAAGTTACTTCAAGTCCAGTGGGAAACTTCCTTCACTCCTTGTTTGGTATACATTCTCTTATGTATTCTTTATCTTGATTGCTCTTTTGCTATTGATTTGGATAGATAAGTTTCCCTGGATAATTGCTATGTATGTTTCTTATGAAAATAGCATTTGATGAGAAAGGAGTTAAGGCTCGGATATAAAGCTTGGAATCCTTCTCACCACCACCATCCCAAATTGAAGAGGAATCAAATGTTATTTTAAACCTGATTGTATTGCCTATTAGTATACTAGTAGTATAATATCTCCTAGTAGAGTATTTAAAGGAATAGTTGGTTATAATTGAAGTCTAATTCTCTCTCTCTTCCTCTGGGAAGAACAATGTGGCCTCTGATCCCAACTTCCTGCTTCTTCAGTTGACAAAAATGAAAATCTCTCTTGGAATAGAGATGTCTATTATTCTACCCTATGAGTCACAAAGAAAAACTCCTATGTTTTATGTAGGGGACAGCCTTTGCCACACTTAGGACATCACTAACAAAATAGTAAGAGAGATTTTCTAACTGAATATGAATTTTTAAAAATTGAGAGGGAGATCACAGTATATAGAGTTTGAAGGGCCCAGTGTTCAGTCATGACAACAGAGGACTGATAATGACATATGCCTCTCATTTCTCATCAGTGAAGTAATAGACAAAAAGTAATAAATGATGTACATATTTTCAGGCATGAATAATGTGTTGATTTTCTTTGCTAGACTATTTGATTCAAGGAAAGATCTTATGAGGGGGATGTTGGGAAATGGCAAGGTATAAAAAAATGAAATAACATGTTTAAAAATATCTAAAATGAATGGTCTAATGAGAGGGTTTACTGTTTTAATTTTAAGTTTTTTGTTTAAGTATTGTTGTTGTTTAATTATTTATCAAAATACATTTTTCAATACTTTCTGGAGGACTTAGTACATTGAATACCTTTCTTTTAAAATTTTTATTTTTAAAATATTTTTCCATGATTACATATTTCATTTTCTTTCCCTCCCTTCTTCTCTCCCCTCTCCCAGATCCAATAAGCACTTCCATTGGGTTATACAGATATTATCACTTATACCTATTTCCATATTATTCATTTTTGCAATATAGCAGTCTTTTAAAATCAAAACCCCAAATAATCTATTCCCTTTCATTCTGTTCTTCCTCACCAGCATTTTGCTTTTTGTCAGCCATCCACTTCCCCCTCCCTCCAATTACCCCCCCTTCCCTTGTCTTATTCCCCTTTTACTTCTCTGTAGTATAAGATAGAATTCTATACCCCTCTGAGTATACTTGTTCTTTTTCCTCTCTGAGCCAGTTATGATGAGAGTAAAGTTTAAGCATTGCCCGTAACCACCTTATCCTCCCCTCTCTATAATGTGGATAGTTTTCTAATAAAATTTCATTTATCCCTTTTTGGAAGACTCTCAGATGATATGAGGAAATCTAATGTTTAAAATATTTTCCCTAAGACTCTAGAATGAAGATTTACTGAGCTAGGGAGTACCAAAAAAGTGGGATTCCTTTCTATGGGGTCATGTCACCCTGGACATAGAGCTGTTATTATTTGAATAGGGCATTAAAAAGTAGCTAGGATTTCTAAATGCTGAGATGAAACAGAAGGGCATTATCATCTTATGCAATGGCATTGACAATGGATGTCCATCCACCAGTTTTGCCATAAACATATTTGGGGTATGTGATTAATATCATTGGGCAGGAGAGTAAGTATTAGTGTGAGGTAAGGACAAAAAACTGAAAGACAACTGGCCAGGTAAGTACAACTAGATATTTATTGGAACTCAGTGGATAGAATGCCAATGTTGGATTCCAGAAGCCATGGACTCAAATCTGATCTCAGATACTTCTGTGACCCTCAGCAAATCACTTAAACCCCATTCTGCCATGGAACCAATACTTAGTATTGTAGGAAGGGGGTGTAATTAGGAGGATGGGTGTAGTTGGTAATCCCCTGAATTGATGTATAAGGGCTACTTCTTCCTCATGGCCACCCCTCCTTATTAGGGAGACAAAATGGGGTTTCTTGGAAAAATAGGGATCCCCTGACATTCCTACCAGGGTAAATAAGTTAGAATAATGTCTTCTCCTCCAGGAAACAAGTGTGACCCCAAAAAGATGATCATGCCAGACAGTGCACACAGACGCCTCCCCCCAAAATCCCCACCTGGAAACAGGTTTAAAATGGAGGTCTGCTAATCTTCCTCCCTTAACCCACAAGTTCTGTCTCCCACCAGTATAGTTCACTCTGATCTGACTAAAACAAACAGATGGGGTTTATTTCAAGAACAAAATAATAAAGGGAAAATAAGAATGACAGTTTCTGGGAAAGGGGGTGCATGTCACCCTAAGTCCCCTTTTGGTCCTTGACTGGACAGGGTACCCACAGAGATTCTTCTGCGTTCCCCCAAATCCCAGCTTCTCTGACCCAATCCCCAAATAGTACTCCTATAAATAGTATTGTTACTGAACTACAGGGAATACAGAAGGGCAAAGCCTTAGGCAAATTTGTGGGTCCAAGGGGTTGGCTCCCCACAGAAGTTCAGATGCCCCTGGCCAAACGGAAGAACTGTTGTTGTATATTTCCAGTGTGATCGGGAACCAATAGAGATCAAATGATATGAACAATCTTCTTTGAAGGTCTCAGGAACCTCTCCAAATTTCACTTTGTGGGTTACAGAGCCCTCAGAAACCACCTCCCTCCTAGCTTTTAACCCAAAAGCAGAGTGTTCAGTTGGTTTTTCTCCCACAAATCTTTTCATCCTCTCAACTGTCACTCTTTTCATCCTTTCGTGTTTCATCTCTCACAATTCCAAAATGCCTGGCTTGCTTAGCTTCTTACAGTATTAATTCTAATACAGAAGGTGAGAGATTAAAAACCAAAGATAGGTATAGAGTGGGGAAATGGGTACCTAATTGGTTTTAAAGAAAATGTAAGAAGAGTTTCTTTGGTTCCACTGTTTGGTGGTCAGGTCTGTTGTATTACACTTTCACCAGGATTCTCTCGCAAGCTGACTAGGTTTAGAGAGTCATTACTCTCCTGACGTTAGCTCAAGCCCCCACTTATTATGTTCTCCTCATTTTCTAAGGACCAGTGATTAGTGCCTCAGTTCCATTTGTCCACTTAACATGAGATTAGCTGTTACAAAGGAATATTTACTTCAAAGATACAGCAAGAACAAACACACAAAACATTTTCTTCTTCACTCTCAGGGATATAATTCCCTCTGTGTCACCTCTGGAAAGGGGAGAAGGATTAGACTCAACTTAATTTCATTACTATGCAGTGTATAGTATAGTATACACCATTAGTCCTACCAAATTCAATTCCTGAATTTAACTATACTAGAACCCCAGAATCTTACTTCTCATAGATTCTTCATTGACTGGATGCTACCAATCAGCCTGGAGTCTTTATCTCTGAGGAGCAGATTAATTTCGCTGCACCTTCAACTGAAAAGAAAAAGAAACAAACAATATAATACAAAACAAGTCTAAGATCCCAAGCCCTCTTCTAAGAGTCACAAGACCTAAGAGAAACATGAGAAGGGGTTGACCAGTAGGCCCTCCCCTCTCACTACATAGTGTAATGGTATCATCTATTGTGAGTAAATTAGTTTTTCACACATAGGCACAAATATGGAAAAGAGAAAAAATGTGCTTTTTAAAGTATTTTTTAAAATGCAGTCATTCTGCCTACAATAGAAAAAATAAGCTATTCATATTCCAAGCACATGGTAAGCTAAGGTAGGATGTTCATACATATGAGAGTTCTCCTGTCTCCTCGGAAAGGTTCCAAGAATCTGTAGCATGGATGCAACCATGTTAGAATATCTGAGATGCACCAAAACCTATAACAGAAATAATTGCATTTATGTTTATGAATGGTTGATGTTCATTCATATAATATTTCAACTCCCTTACTCAGCATCAAACTATTCAGCTAATTGCTAGAATAAATTTCATAAAGCTAGAAGGTAGTCCTATTATATAACAGAGAATTGTGGTGCACTATGTCCCAAAACACTCACATACCTTGTAGATTAATCATAATATCAACTGTTGCTATTACTAAAGAATCAGTTCTGGAGTTTGTCTATCTCATCCCCAAAGAGCTATATAAAATTGACAGCTCTCCCAAGAAACAGGAGTCCTTGAAAAGTGACCTAAGGAGAACATTTTAAAAATCTATATGAGAAATTGCAAGGCCAGTAATCTAATTTTAGCAGGTAAACATATCAGTGTTAGTGATTGATTAGTTAATGGATGATTGAGTACAGAAACACTGTTGCCACACAACTCAAAATGTAATACACTGGGAGGTCTTGTTTGCTCCCATTTATGCTAGAGATCTGTAGGTTCTCTGTGGAACCTCTCAAGCATGTTCAGGTCTATAATGGAGGGACATCCCACATTTCCTATTGGTAATTGCATTTGAGTAGATCCAATGACCTGTAACTGAGAATTTTCAATAGATTTTTGTGTCTCTATTTATGTATAATCTTAGGGGAAAATATGACTTTAAAATGAAAGCAGTTTTTGATGTTCTTTGTTTTGTTTTTCCTGTAGAAGCAGTTTCTCCACCCTAACAAATATCCTCATTTATCTAAAGGGGAGAACATAGCAAATCGTTGAAAGGGACATTTAATAAATAAGTGCTAAATGATTGATTATTCTCAAGATCTATCTATCATCTCTGATAATCTGATAAAGACAGCTTATTTGATAAAGAAATAACAGGATATGGGAGTTGTCTTTTAGCTCATGCTTCCAGCTCTGTCTCTTGCAGCATGGAGTTTATTATATATATTTCAGGACTCATTTCACACAAAATAATCCCCCCAAAACTTTGTGTTTGTGCAGAAACACAAATTATGTCACATCAAAACACAATAAAGTTATAGTTTTACAAATAATTTTCTTATGAAGATAATGAAAGATGAGAAAAAGTCTCAAGCTTAAAAATGAGCCTCACTTTATATAAAAGTTATTTTGCCTGAGCTTGCCACTCTGTGACCTTGGGATGCCTGGGGCAGTTAGAGAGATATACCCATAGCTGCAGCTTTACTCTGCTGAATGAAAAGAAAAAAGCTGTTAATTCTTTAAGTGCTGGTTTACTAAGAACTTAAAGTTTTCCTAGAAAATAAGATTATAATGCTTTTACAATAAGAAAAGGTGTGGATCTGAAAAAGAGTCAAAAGAAGAGTCTTAATGGCTCCCAACAGATTATTATGATGTTTGAAAAACTATGAAATATTAGTCCAAAATAATGTTTCCTGAGTAATTCCTTATATTAAATACTATGTTAAATTAAAATCAATTCACCAAGTACTTATGAAGTTTTATACATATACATATATATATGTATATAGATAGATAGATAGATAGATAGATAGATAGATAGATAGATAGATAGATAGATAGAGATAGAGATACATATATGAAATAAAGTTAAGCTTGGAGAAGACCAAGAGCAAAAAGAAAATAGTTCTTGCCTCAAAATTTTACATTATACATTGGAGCAATAATAGGTCAGAGAAGACTAAATACCAATTTTATACAAAATAAGTACCTTTTATTGAAGGAGAGGAGACAGAGCATTAGCACCTGAGGTGAAAAGGAAAGGTCTCAAATAGGAAGTGACATTTGAGTAAAGGCCTTAATGTTGCTAGAGTATCAGTGAGACGGAGGTGAGGAGCAAAACTATTTCATGCTTGAGAGGTAAATCATACAAATACACATTTAAAAAAATGTAGAGGGCCTTTTAAAGAAAATAATTTAGGGATAAATAAATTAATCAGAATGTGAAGCTTTCAGTTTTCAGTTTATTATTTACATCCTCGCCCTGCATGGTGTAATAGCCAGCACTCAAAACAAATTTGAGTTATATGAGGGAGGAGAGTCAAAACTGAAATTATTATATTTTTAGTTCTCTATGGGGCAGCTTTGATCAGTGAGAAAAAAATAATTGGCATGTCTGATATTGAGAGGCAATATTAAGATGCATTTAAAATACATTTATTTACTAGGAAAAATATAGAAGAAATTAATTTTGCAAACTATTCAAATGATATCATATTATTAAAAATGTTTAATAGAATATTATTACTGGAATTCACTTCTTTGTATCAAGATACAAGATAAAATATCAGGGACCCATCTCAATTAATGGATACTCTGCTGCAGGCCTAAATGACATGGCGAGAAACAAGATCTTCAAGGATCCTGTATCAATTTCATTCTTTTTGGAGGGGGAGAAGAGAATGACTTTAAGAAAGTATTTATATCTTTTCCTTTTAAGGTAACATCATTTCCCAATATATTTTCCTTCTTTCCCTTTCAAAGAACCATGACTTATCAGAAAAAGATATCTTTTCAAGAGAAATAGATAGGTCAGGAAAGCTAACAAGCAATTCAAGCAATTTCAATTCTGACATTATATACAGGATTCTTTACCCATAGATTTTCACCTTTACAATAAGGGAGCAAAATGTCTTTTTGTTGTCAAGCTTCATCATTTACACTTCCCAGTCTTTCATTTTAACATTGTTATATTTATTTCCATTTTACATTGTTCTAGTCATTATATTTATTGTTTTCCTGGTTCTGCTCACTTAGCTTTGCATCAGTTTAATTAACTTGTCACATACTTATCTGTCTACTATATAATCATAAGTTACAGCACAATAAAATCTCATTATATGTATATCCATCGTTCGTTAAACCATTCCCCAAATGATGACATTTTTTCTTTCCAGTTTGTATGAATTCATTCTGTCAGGATTGAACCAAATCTTTAACATATTCTTTAGAAAGGAATATACTTCTGTTAAGTTATTTAAATAATTAATTTAGAATTTTTCAATTACCAAAGGTCTCTAGAAAATTTCAAAAGTAGTGGCAGAGTTCCACAGTATTAAACAGGATTAAAATCACAGAATTTCATATTTAGAAGGGATCTTAGTAGCCACTCAGACTAACCCAGAAACAGAAGAGAATTCTGAGCAGCAGAATATATCTGGCAAATGATCACTTAGATGTTATCCTGAAGAAATTCAGAGATCAGCAACCCTTACCTCCCAAAGCTTTTGAATAGTTCTATTTTTTCCCCTCATAAATTTCCCTCATTGTACTTTCCACACACCTTTTATTCCTATTTGTGTCCTCTAACCAAACAAAAACTTTAGAAAAGGTAATAAACAAATCACAAGACCAGATAATTTCAGCATTAGAAGGGGTAAATACATCTAGCATATATCTAAACAGGAATCGTCTCTATCATTTCACCTAGCTTTTATTTGAAGACATGAGTATATAGAGGTTACTGCCTTTAGAGGGAGCCTTGACACTTCAGTATCTGCCCCTTCATTCTAGTTCTTCCTTCCTGAATCAAAGCAATCGATATATAGTCTTTCTTCTACATGAAAATCCTTCAAATACTTAAGAAGAGCAATCCCAAACCTTCTTTAGGATAGTCATCTGTAATTTTATAGTCTCAGTCTCCTCACCATTGAAGTTACCATTTTCTAGCTGTGATCAACTTGACACTGTCTATCTGGAAAAGTGACATAAAAAAGTGAACATCATACTTTAAATGTGATTTGACAAAAGTAACAAAAAAGATCAATTAATTCTATAATTTAAACACTATTTTTAATGATAGTACAGTCTTAAGAAGATGATAAAGGATGGGAATAGGATTTTCTCTCTCTCTGTCTCTCTCTCTTTATACATATATATATATATATATATAAAAAATATTTGTGTGTGTGTGTGTGTTTGCCTTTACAAGATGAGAGGAGATTGGGGGGATAATAATCTTACCTATGTGAGATGACAAAGGAATAAGAGGGAGTTATTAAATGACATCAGTTTTTTTCATTAATATATACAGAGGTTCTCAGTTCAAATGGGAAGAGCAGTGCCTAATGAAGTTTGATTAAATTCAAACAAAAGTTTGGAATGCTGAATGGAGTATCAAATTCATCGAGAAGGTAGAAAAGGATTCCCTTGCTACAATGAGGGGTCCAGTTAAGATTATGTAATAAATATGTAATGGATAAACGTATCATGGATTCTTCATTTTCTCTAGGTCTTTTGGGATTATGTGAATAGGAGTAAAGATAGAAGATAATAGGTGTCATCCAAAGCTGCAATTTAAAAAGAAATAGTTGGCAAGAGAATAAAGAACTTGATGTGAATCCAATCAGGGATTGGATAGATCAAATTGTATTTACATATATATATATATATGTGTATATATATATATATACACATATATATATATATAATATAGCCTAAAGAAGAAATATAGGACATTAAACAATATTTGCTCTCTAGCTGACTCATAAAATAGATTTTGCCTTGATAATAGAGCAATAGCAATTAAAATTTACTGTCCTTGTTATGTATCTGAACATTCTAAATCACATACTTGGATATGCTGGATGTTCCAAAACTCATGGACAAACCCAAGTGCAAAGGAATGTGTTCCAGGAAAAATATTAAGTATACAATTGACTGAGTTTTAGTTTCCTCTTTGAAATTAGTTCGCAGTAAGGGTTGTAGTGCCTAAATACATATAACTGTGTCTGTAGGTCAATGACTGCACAAAAACACTATGTAATCATAGAGCTAGATAGGTCTACTTGGCATGGCTTATAAAGTCTGTCTCACTGAAAGTCCTTCTGGGTTTTCTACTGGTGGTAGAACAATGTAGGTAAGGCATGGTGAACCAGAATGAACTCAATTTAGTTATATCTATTTCTGTTGCCTATGTGTCAATTCAGAATGTGTGGTATCTTTGTGATGATCAGTTGTTTTTGCTTTTTAAAGAAACGCTTAAGATTATGTTTGTTTGAAAAACTCAATGTAACAGATGCAGTAGCCTAATGAATTGCAAAGACGTTATGAATAGCCATCTGTACCCCATAAAACACCCATTTTTGTATAATGATATTATGGTGTTCCATATGGTATCATAGGAGTGGGGCAGCTGGTCAATGAAACATTCACCCTTTCCATATATTTGTTGTAATTAAGCAAACAATGAAGAGTCTTAATGTCAATATGTCAACTTTAGGCTAATCATTATTACAAATGGCATTACCCTAATTATTAAATATTTTTTACAAAATGTACAAAAATTGGCAAACATTTCCTCATTTCTCTTTCTACACTGCCAGACATTTTCTCTCATTGGTCTTTTTATAATTGGTTCCAACATTTTTACTGACTAGATATTCTCTCAAACAAGATACTCTCTCAAACAAGAGGTAGGATGCCATAGTGAATAAAAATCTAATCTTAGATTCAGGAAAATCTGGGTTCAAGCCTAATCTATGATGAAAAATTACTATCTGACTATGTTCAAATTACTCAGTCTTTTGATTATCTAAATCAACTCCTTAAGACATTATGCTGAAGAACAGCTACCAATCTGCATTATTTGAAAGAGCTTATAGAATTGTGGTGTTAGGGAATTCTCTACACTATTGCATTCACAGATTTGGGCACATACATTCACACATACTCATACACATCAAAACTATAAGGTCATCAATTTTACTTCATATATTTATAAAATAGCCAGGACATTTTTTCAAAACTGTAAAAGTCAATGGATATGATTTGTTTTATGAGCTAAGAAATGATTTTTTTTAGAATTATATGTTATATACTAGAATTAGATAGTGGTACAATGAATGTTTGAAAATTAAAAAGCTTTAAAAAGTAACAACCAATCATTAGATATTGCCATCAAGACACAATGTTCATAGTTAGCTTAGGGGAACATGTGTACCTCAGTCACAATTTTGATAAGTACTTCATAACTTGGCTTCTTTATAGCATTCCAAACTTCTTATATCCTACTCCCATTCATAAAACCTATAATCTTTTCACATTGGTCTGTCACTGTTTATCATACATGACATTCTCCCTCCTCTCAGTTCCATGTCTTTCCATTGGCTATTCTCGATGTCTTGAATAATCTCCTTTTCACCTTCCAACCATGTTATCTCTGGATTTCTTTAGGACTGAGCTCAAATGACACAATCTCCAAGCCTTTTCTAGTATCACTTGCTAACTGTATCATCTACTCTAAAGATATTTTACATCTACTCTTTATTTTAATTACTGATTTTTATATGTCTTTCCTATTAAAATGTGAGATCCTTGAGGTCAAGAACTATTCTCTTTTTGCTTTCCCTTTATGTCTGTTGCATTGAACACAGTACTTGGTATATTTGGCAATAATTAGTAAATGCTTTTTTCTTTTAATAATTGAATTAAATATCAACTAGAAATGAACCAAAAGATGAAAATTAATGTCTATAAAATTCTGATTTATGAGAAAGTAATAATGGAGATGCACTGATGAGCAGAAATTCCCCAATGATTTCTACCCTGTTCTTACATTTTGATTCACCATCACCATTTCCACCACCATGTAAGAATTAAATTGGGTTTTGACTCAATATGAAAGTTTTAAAAGTAGTCGCTGTTTATAAAATATTAACCCCTAAGTCAAAATGACTGTAAGCAACTTTTATTTACAACAAGGTAGTGATAGTGAAAGTGGGAAATATAGGAAGGAGACAAAGTCTGGTTTAGCCTACCAGACATAAGTGCTGCTCTGGTAAAATCTGGCTCAGTCCCATGGCAGGGGCTTCCTGAAGTTCCAATCTTTACATGGTCCTCGGTAGTCCTCAGTCAGAAGTCCTGGTGGCATTTGTAGCTAGAGTTCCACCAATGCAGAATGACTCTAAGGAAAAGAGTCTCGCTTCAGCTCTACTCACCAATGCAGAATCTGAGGGAAGAATCTCTCTAAAAGCCAAAGAAGGAAAAGTCCCCAGACCATGTTGATCTTTACTTTTCTAACCCTTTTCCCACATCATTTCCTGTCTCTCTCCTTCTTTACAGGAACCAATTGCAGTTTCCCAATTTGCCTAGCACTGCCCAAGGTGGTGCAGTGCTTGTGACTTTTGGGAGTGTGAACTAGTGATTTCTGATCTCTCTTACCTAACGGTTAGCTAGCTACTAAGTAGGGATACTTTAAGTACTCGATTTGATTAGCTAAAAATAGACAAAGGGAGAGTTAATTCTATCTTCACACCATCAACAACAATAACAACAACCTCATTGCAGGACTGCAAGATAAATGAAGAATTTTTTTTCAGATCAAGATTCTCAAATGTATTAGAAGCAGTCTATCTTAGAGAAAAGTACACTAGAGGAGTCATATCACAAGGATGTCAGCATTAGCTACATCAACTAACATCTGGATTTTATAAGACACAAATGGCTAAATTGCCAACCAGAATCTCCACAAGATCAGTTGAGAGTTTCTCTGTTTGGATGAATATGGAATATCTGTCATTTAGTAATATTAGTGCTCACTAATATGAGTGTGGACAAAATGAATATACATAGGAATGAATAAAGTGTGTCATATAAAGTCCATAAATGGATATTTTCTTCAATGTTTACCTCAAATGAGAACTGGTCTTGGAATTTCCTGTGTTTGCTACTTATAATTGCTTCTAAAGCAAAAAATATTTTGAGAATCAGCTTTAGTATATTTTTAATTTTCCTTGTCATTTGTTATACTTGAATAAACGTAAAGTAGCATACTAAGTGTTTTTGATAAAAATTATTCTAACCTCTTTGAAGTCTTGAAAAAAAATGCAGAAGAATGAAAACACTGTCCTGCTACAAACTAATTTCCAGCTGTCTAGGATAAGATAATACCTATTGTAAGCCAAACTCTCCTGTCAAGTAATTTTCAAGTATGTCAGTATATCAAAGCATCAGGGATCTGTGATTCTATCAGCATGAGTGCTTCCTCCTCTAATCCAAATAGATTTTTATAAATAGGCAGGGATGTTTCCTAAATTGCCAAACTTGTAAATGCTAAACTTATATTGATTAAATGATTGTAGGGTTAGTTTATTCTCAAGAGATACATTCATTTCTAAGCTGAGGAAATACTCTGACTTATCAATATTAAAAACTTTCATTCTATAATATCTAGTAGTATAAGTTACTAGAAAAAGCCAGATGGGACAGTGAATAAATAGAGTGCTAGGTCTGGAGTCACTAAAGCCTGGAGTTCAAATCTATACTCACACTTATTCCCTGTGTGACCTTAACCTTTGCCCCTCAACAATAAAATGAAAACAATAGCAGTATCTATCTCACAGAGTTGTGAGGACCAAATTAGAATATTTATAAACCACTTAGCACAGTGCTTGGGGCAGAGTAGACTACATAAATATTTATATCCTCCCCTTCCTTTTTGAGCAATCAATAAATGTTATTTGAATGACTAAAAGTAAATGCATGTTTTACTTATATTCAAAGTATTAAAGGGACATAGGCATATCATGCAATATATATTTTACAATCAGTATCTACTTAAAGGAAGAATTTTATATCTATAGCTCTCTAAAAAGTCTGACTTTCCCTGCAATCCATTTACAACTCCACTGATTTCTTTTTTATGTGGTCAATACTTTATTCTAATCACCTTTGTGGCCTGCTACACCTCATCCCTGATGAAGAAAGATTAGTGTAGGCCCATGTCCAAAAAAATCCTGATTATCCTTTCCCTAATTAAGATCATAGATAAAGTATTTAATAAATACCTTCCTGAGTGGTTATTATACCATGACCCGTAGGGAGGGAGCAAACACAGTCAGATGAACAAGGATCCAAAGCTAATCAGAGCCCAATATTGATAATTGATCCAACCCCAGGTGGGATCTGAAAGGGTTACCCATCCACCTGACTATTCAGGGTCCTTCCTGGGCATCTGTTATTTAGAAGGGGAAATTATAACATCCGGCAAGGATGATTTGGGTTGGTGTTTCCCCATCACCAGCACATAGGGAGAATACAGAGATACAGCTCCACCTCACCAGTATCTATATTCCCTAAGAGGGCACCCTTTCTTTATTACATAGACTACTTGGGTTTGAATCTTGCTTATGCCACTCAGGACCTAAGACTTTGGTTAAATTACTAAACTTCTGCAGGCCTCAGTTTCCTCATCTATAAAATGAGAGAATGACTAGATGGCCTCTAACTTAATTCCTGGTTCTAAATCTATGATCCTATGACTCTTATTTTAACTAATTTTACTACAGTATTTTTACAATGGGTTAATAAGAGAGTTGAGATTATTTTGACTAACACATGAAAATAAACTGCAAGCACATAAAAAAAAAAACAGCTTGACCCAAGAAACTGGGACATCTGTTTTGCTTAGTTTCTGGCACAGTGTTTGAGGAGAAACAAGAAAGGTGATTTATATTCTCTCGTGGTGTATTATAGACAATTCTTGAACAAAAAATGGACTCTCACCTTTTTTTAGAAAATCTACTTGACAGAAGAAAAAAGTATTTGTCCTCATCATATTAAAATGCTATACTTTCCTCCATAAAAATTAGTTATTCTTTGTGAGTATCCTTGAATGTCAATTTATGATTGGGAAGACTAAAGCAGATAACCTTATATATCAATGGGACAACTAAACTATAAATCTCCTGCATTAATTTTTCAAAGTAGGAGAAAATTCATCTAGAGTTTAGCTCTCTTTGTACTTGGAGATAAAAATGGACCACAAGAGTGGAGAGGACAAGTTCCACATATTTATCAAATTTAATTTATTTTATAAAAGAATGTAAACTGGGCCCAGCTGAAAGAATAGTGACTCCAGAATAAGAGCATCTTTGTCTAAATCCCACTCATGATATTTACTAGCTATGTGAACTTAGGCAATCAGTGACACCAGTGGGCTGCAGTGTCTTATAAAAGGATGAATTTGGATCTATGATCTCATATTATCTAACCCAATTCTCATAAAGTATATTCAAAATACGAACCATTTGTCCTAATGCAATTTTTCTTCCTACTTTTATTCTTTCTTTCACTTTTTTTTTAAATTCTTACCTTCCATTTGGAAAACAATATTGTATATATAGCTAGAAAGTGTCTGAAGACAGATTTGAACCCAGGTCTTCCCATTTCTTGGTCTGGCTCTCAATCCACTGAGTCACCTAGATGGCCCCCCTTGTATTTTATCTTAAAACATTCTTTTATTCTTAACCCAATCTGCATTTCTTAATACAGATTGTCACATTTTTTCTATTTCCTTTTTTTATATATTTTTTTTTCTTTCTGGTCATTCTAAGCTTACCTAATTAAATACTACTTTTTACACATGTAACTCCAACCCCAAAAATAATCACAAATGTAAAATTTATCTATAGTTTATCATCACTTTTTACATACCCCCCACACACACACATACAATTCAAGTCTCCACTCTATAGCTAGGTTTCAGTGGAAGAATTAGGAGAAAACAGGCCCATTTATGTGAAAGTGCAAAACTATCATTAGCTCCTGGTTTCTCATGTAACTGGGCTTCCATGCCTATAGCGTCTTTCAGGTCTCAGCATCTGTGAAAATAGACTCCTAATTCATAGAGAGAATGCTAGTGAATGATGTAGAAGTGTAGAAGGAGAAAAACTTGTGTAAGAGTTTGGGAGAGAGAGACATGTGTGGAATTAGACCCATTTTTTGATACCTACTAAAAGAGGAAAAAAGTACAAAAACACTTTGGAGCCTATAGATATAACAGGAAGGCTGGATCCTTAACATGCTTCTATTCTCAATTTGCTTCCATGGAGACTTTAAAACATTTACCCTTGGTTGAGATCAGGTCCCATCTCTTGGTTTGACCTGATATTTCATCTTATTCCCAAAGAGAAGCTTTTGTGTTTTCAAGTATTTTCCAGTATATTCTAATCTGTAGAATGTATTCAATTTCTATGTACTATTTCACTTTGATAAGTAAATTTATTGTTTTATTCATTACTTGTTATGGTCTTTGGTATAACAAACATTCAGTAGGAAGAGGCCAAGCCATTGGGTATAAGCATGTGGTTCCTCTTTCCTTTAAGTGATTGTAGAAGTGACTTTTGTTTTTTATTCCTAATAAGAATCATTCCTCGAGATCATCAATGGTTGACATGGGGAAGAGAAGGACATACATGTAGATATCATTCTAAACTGGTTTCCTTCTGTAGGCTGAAGAAAACAGCTCTAGTTGACATGCTGACAGTGTTCTCAAAACCTTTCTGAGCTTCCTGTCTTTCTTCATAGGACAAAATTACAATTTTTAAATCTATATGGTAATTATAAATACCCACATCTCCTTTGAGTTATGAATTTTCATGTTAAGACAAGCTATGTAGATATATATATGTTGCATGTACACATACATTTTAAACTCATAAAATAAAGCATTTTTTAAAATAATTAAGAGCTCAATGAGCATGTATTGTACTTAGTTACTAGCAGGTTGGTACAATAAATTTATTCTGCCATTGAAAGCTTCATCTATCTTTTAATGTGCTTTGACACAGAGTCCTAATGTTAAATGCCAAGAGAACATAATGTGATGATTAGAAGCAGAAAATTTGAAAAAGTTATTTATTTTTCATGTCTTAAAGTTTGAAGAGTTCAAATTATCCTGGGATTAATTTGTATTAACCATGGCATTAAGGATTTAGAAAGAATGAAGCCAAAGGGTCCAATTAGCATCATGAACAAGAAAAAATAAAAATTAAAAGAATTAAATAATCAATGACTGGTAGTATAAAAAAAACAGAAAACATCTGTTTTATTTTTGTTTACTTGGCAAATATATATTCATTTTCATAATAGCCTCCTGAAAGTTGTTTTTAAAACTACCCTGATTCATTCTCACTTCTACCTATGAAGGCTACCAGTCAATCAACAATATTAGAATGAGCTTTAAAGGGTAAAAGTGGCAATAGTCATAAGCAACAGAAAATATCTTATAGACATCAAAGTTGATGATGTGTGAATGTGGAATTATAAGTAATGAGAGAAACTTTTCATTAGTCTTGCTAATGGTTATGAGACAGGATGGCATAGTGATAGAGAGCTGACCTCAGAATCAGAAGACAAAGGTCCAAATCTAGCCTCTGTTACATACAATCGATGTCATCTTGCACCATTCCTTTGGCTTGTCAATGTCTGCCAGTCAATCTCTATGACTATAAATTGCAGAGCAGACAGAAATGTGCTTTGGTACAGGGAGCTTCCCTTTTGCAGAGTAACCTACACCAGTGAAATCAGAAGTCCAGGCTATAGCTTTCTCTGTGTGTCCATCTCAGTTGTTCCATCTCTTTGTGTATCTCTGTCTGTTCTGTCTCTTTCCTGTATAGAGTTTAGATAAGGACAGATAGATAGATGATATATAGACAGAAAGACATAAATACACACATATAGATATCCAGACACAAAAAGAGTGTCACTTCTGTACCATTTCTATGTGATTAATATTTTAGTAGATATTATTTTGGGTACTCTTGCCAAAACCTGAGATTTCAAGTGATACAGAACCACTGATGTGAAAATTCTTTTCATAGAAATGGCTTTAGATAGGCTACTTGTGAGTTAAAGTTTAAGAAAATTATGTAAAGGCTTCTGGGTTAAGATGGTGGCAGAGTAAAAAGCAGCTGCTTGACCTCTCCCAACCCACACATATAGGACTACACAAGAGGACATAAAAGCAAATCCAGATGAACGAAGGGACCCCATAACAGGGCGCAGCATTGAAGGTACGTGGAATCAGGGCATTTCCAGGCTATAAAGGGGTGAAACAGCTCTCACTAAAATGTGAGCTGAGCAACCCCCTCCTACAGTGCTAAAGCCAGTGCAAAAGAGTTAGAGCAAGTTTGGGGCACCCATTAAGTCACTGACAGCTCCAGGGCCTGCTCCTAAGAGCAGCAAGACTTAAGACCCCAAGAGGCTAAACAACTTGCAGATTTTGAACACAGACCCTGAGAGCAGGCTCAGACACAGATCCTAAGAGCAGGCACAGATTCGGATCCTGAGCACAGGCATAGACCTTAAGTGGGGACCCAGCACAGAGGGGTGCATGACTGTGGAAGCAGCACCCTGAGACTGTTAAAGGACCTTCAGGCAGAAGAACAAGCAAGGGGACCGCCAGGAGGCTTGACCCTGAGAACAAACAGACCTGAGACCTCCGGAGCCTAAAGAGCTCAGACAGACCCTGGGCATGAGGATAAAGCTGAGATGGTGCAGGGCTAACAATGGCAAACCAGACTCAGGAACCCCAGAAGAGAAAGATGAAGAAGGAACCTATAATACTCAACAACTTTTACACCGAAAAAATCCAGACAGCAGAGCAAACAACAGAGGAGAACAAACAAGTAACCATATACAAACCTTCCCCAAAAAATGAAAATGGGTCACAAGGCCTTGAAGAGTTCAAATCTGAGATTATAAGAAAGATGGAAGGGATCTGGCAAGAAAATAACAGTTTAAAAGGCAGAATTTCGCAATTGGAAAGTGAGGCAAGTAAATCGAAGACCAGAAATGACCAGATTGAAAAGGAAAACCAGTCTCTAAAGGCTAGAATTGGGCAATTCAAAAAAGATGCCCCCAAATCAAAAGAACTGATGAGCAAATTAGAGACCAAAATCAAACAGCAGGAAAACAGGATAGACCAAATTGAAAAGGAAAATCAAAAGCTTATAGCAGAAAACCAGTCTCTAAAGAAAAGAATCGGGCAAGTAGAAACCAATGATCTCTCAAGACAGCAAGAACAAATAAAACAAAGTCAAAAGACTTATAAAAAAGAGGGAAATGTGATATATCTCAATGAGAAATTGACAGGTCAAGAAAACAAGTCTAGAAGAGACAATTTGAGAATCATTGGTCTTCCTGAAAAAGCAGATATTAATAGAAATTTGGACTCTATACTAAAAGAAATTATTCAGCAAAACTGCCCTGAAGTTCTACAACAAGAGGGCAATATAGACATTGAAAGGATACATAGATCACCCTCTCCACTAGATCCTGAAAAGACAACCCCAAGGAATATAATAGCCAACTTCAAGAGCTTTCAAGTAAAAGAAAAAATTTTACAAGAAGCCAGAAAGAGACAATTCAGATATCAAGAAGCACCAATCAGGATCACACAGGATCTGGCAGCCTCCACACTAAAAATCACAAGGCTTGGAATATGCAAGTCAGAAAGGCAAGAGAACTAGGTCTACAACCAGGGATCACCTACCCATCAAAACTGACCATATATTTCCAGGGGAAAGTTTGAGCATTCAACAAGATAGAAGATTTCCAAGTATTTGCACAGAAAAGACCAGGACTAAATGGAAAGTTTGATATCCAACCACAAAAATAAAGAGAAACATGAAAAGATAAATAAGAAACAGAAGGGAAAGTAAGAAAACTAATATTTTTTAAATTTGCCTCTTTAAGGGTTTCAATATGATCTAATTATTGGTATTCCTTTGTGGAGAAATGTTATGTATAATTCTCTGCAAGGAACTCTATTCACTATTATAGTATTCACTATTATAGTAATTAGAAGAATTATTCACAGGGAGAGTTCCAGGAAAAGTAAAATTGACCAACTAGAAAAAGCCATAAGAATCACTCCACATCTTCTGGATTAGCTATCTATCTAAGTCATGTTGGCTTTCTTTCAAGGTACTATTTATTTTTCTTTAATGATACTTATTACTCACAAAAAAAAATGAACATCTCATACTAGGTCAGTTTAGGAGAAGCATAAACTTCCTAATAGAAATGGGTAGGCATCTAGGTTGTGCAGTAGAAAGAGTGCCGGACATGAAATCAGGAGCATCCTGAGTTCCAGTTTGGCCTAAGGTACCTACTAGCCATATGACCTCAGATTTAACTTAACTTGTCTCAACCTCAGTTTTTTCATCTGTAAAATGGGGACAATAATAACACCTACCTCGCAGGTTTTTTGTGAGTATCTAATGAAATACTGAATATAAAGCACTTTTGAGATTTTAAAGAAATATGTACATGCTAGTTATTATATGGGATGAAAATATTCTAAATGTGTTTTCAACTAGGGCACCATCCAAAACTACCTCAAAAAATAGTCCATTAATTCCTATAAAGTCAGAATAGATTATAATGCAGTAATGCACAACAGTAGTCTTCAAAAACAAGTATAAGATGAGGCAGGCTATCACTTCTTCACTCTTTTTCTTTAATTTAAGTGGGAAATTATGTTGGAGTCAAACATTCTGGAAATATACAGTTGTCCAAGCTATATTGTGGTTCACTTATGGCTTCACTGCATCATGGGTTTAAAATATATGCATATATATATCTGTACTGGAGTTACACTTATGGCAGCACACTATTGTCTAATAGAATGAAAGGCAACCAACCATGGCACTGTGTTCTGTATCATGGGTGCTGATTGGCTCAGTGACTGTAGGTTAATAAGAGTGTGGAAAAGGTTTATAGGAGAGTGGGAAGGGTTTCTAAAGCCTTAAAATATATGTTGATAATAAAGTAAATATAACTTCACAGATTTTCACCTATCAAGGGGGTACTTTAAAACTTTCTCATTTTCATAATTGTCAATAAAAGTCTCTGGCATCTCCCATAATCTCCCTTCTATTATTCCAGTGACATTCATGGGGTAGCACTAATGGTGCTGAGGAAGAAAAGTCCCGAGAGCAGAATTGTAGAAGAGTTGTTGGCCAAAAATGATAGACACAAGCAGCAATCTGCTCCCATCTATCAAAAAGGGACTTTAGAAACCATTTAGTCTAATATTTTTTAAATATGAGGAAATTGAGGCCCAGAGAGAGTAAATGAAGCTCCCAACACAGAATGAGTAACCACCAATTTAGGAACAAAAGCAGCCAAATTTTAGTAAATTGACCTTTGAGGCCCATTTTGACTAATGTTCTTTTTTGATTTACTTAAGAATAGGGAGAGGTTTGGGTGAAGAGAAATAGGTTGTTTCGAGTATTTCTAATATTCCAGAACAGAATGGGAATTTAAAAGAGATGGAAATCAATAGTGCCAGAAAATGATTTCCATTAACTTATTTTTCATTTCAGGTGATTTTACATTTTCTGGATCCAGCATATTTAATACGAAAAAGTGTCAAGATTCTGACAGTACAGGAAAGAGTAGTTTTACTGTATTTCTGGCCCCCAAAAAAATCAGTTCTGAAAAGTGCCAAAAAAAAAAGAAAAAAACAACAAAACATTCTGGAGACAGTCTGTTCTTCAAGGAGTTCCAAATTTCTTTTGCAGACTTGAAAGATTTGGGTGGTTTGGCCAAGTTTCAACTAAACTTCAAACATTGTAAATGTTTATTCAAAGTGAACTTTTGAACTGTTTGACTTTGCCCCATTTTTTCAGTACACAAGACATATGTTCATTTTTTTATATAGCTAAAGTGAGTATTTTCCATTACATTCATTTTTTTAAAACTAGAGAAATGGGCTAGGAGCCATATGTAAGCTTTAAAATTAATATCCAAATACTCCAAGTATTATATTTAATAAATTTATTAATAATAACTTGAAACAAGAGGAAATTAAAAAGGCAGCTAACCCAACCACAATCATAAGAGAAGAATAAGAAGTGAGAGGTGGAGTTACACACAACCATACACAATACACAAGCATGCAAGGTGGGAATGAAAGAGGAAAGGGATGCTGGGAGATGTAGCCCAAGGGTTCAATATTTTCTAATTATACACTTAGAAGTAATAAGATTCTTAGCCCATCTATTAAAGGAACAATATATTGATTACATCAGATTGTATTTTAGAGCTAATTAGGCCCAAGAAGAATCCTTAAAGCTGTAAAGAGAAGTGCCTTCTGTTAAGATGTGAGAATTAACTTCAGAGCATAGATTACCAAGAGAGGCTGAGAAGGCAAGTTGTAGGAGTATCACAGTGAGCAGAAAATTAGCTCTATCTGTCATTGAATTTGGGAGGAAATTTTCAGAAGGAGAAAAAAGACTTGAAGGTCTACAGCCTGGAGCTGTGAGCTGCCCCAGGCTTATCTATTCTGTATTCATATGCCTCCCACCTAAGATTCTCTAAGTTGTGTCTACTCTTAACCATGGAAACTCCTTGTATTTGAAGGAGACTACGCCCTAGGTTTTTTGGATGTGATGTTATGTTTTAATTTTTCTTGCTTTTCCTTGTTTGTTAAATGTTTCTGTTTAAGAGTTAATATGTTATTGAGAGTTGTGTGGAGGGAGCCAAGATGGTAGATTAAAGGATGTTCTCTTTCTGAACCCTAGCCACACACACACAAATACACACATATATGAAAATAAATTGCCTCAAAACATAAGAAAGCAGGAGGAAAATGTCACACTGGGGTAAGAAGAAAGAATAATCTAGGCATCATAGCACCTAGGGGAACTGGAATAACTCAGACTAGCCCAATACACTGCTACTCTACTAGAGGCAACTGTTGTGAGGGTTTTTTTTAGAATTTAATTTAGCAATAGTGTTGGACCTAGCAGGAAGGGCTGGAGGATTCCAAGATGGAATGAACGAGCAGGAAGTGGGCTTGTGCTCTGAGAGAGAGACTCCATTAGTGATTGGACATAACTGTTGCTAACCCTGGGAGATCTCAGAGTTAGGGAAAAACTGCATCTAGATTCCGTGGGATCCTGAGAGGTAAAGGCTTTCAGCAAGTGGACAAGACCTGAAGAGCTGCACCAAGTGGGGAAGTGGTTTGGGTCTGTTGGACAGCATCTCAAGCTCACTCTCCCTACCTGGGTACCTTGGATCACCTTGGCTCTTGGCATCCTGTGATCATCCTTGGATTACCTTGAGACCCTCAAAGCCACCCTCAGGCCCTGTAACTGTGCTGACCAAACCTGGCTGGAACCAGGTTTTAGGGAGCCTTCCCTGTGACTTCAGTACTGCTTCCTTTGGGCCCTGGCTGGCTTAGGTCAATTAGAATAGTGTAGTTAAGTCCTTCCCTGCTCCCTGTGGTTTGCCTCTTAGGTTTTCAAGTGTAGAATCCCCTATCCCTTTCTTTATTTAGTTACCCTCAATTAAACTGTATAAATTTTTACCTTGCCTGCTGGTTCCATAGACCCTGGCCTAGGGCGAGCTGAGTGTCCTTTGGGCCAACTGCCATTCTTGTGTCTGATAAATCAGTGAACCCTGGTCTCCCTACCCTGGTTGGTCCTGTCTCTCCTTCAATCCAGTGTGTACCCACAAACCATTTAAGTTATATTTTAACATCCCTGGTGACTTGTCATTACACAACAAAGCAGCAGAAAGGGAATGAATCTAGCCCAAGACACTAGACACAGGTATAGAAGGCAGAGAAGACAAGAAACAAATGCACCTTTCATGGTAGCAGAGTCCCTGAAGCAGTGAAGCAGCAGAGTAGGAAGCAGCCCAGCCTAAGCCAGTTGACATGGGTAGTAAAGGCAAAGAAGATAGGAAACCTACTCACTCCCAAGTGGCAAAGCACCCAAGGAATCAAAGTGAGTGGGGGATGAGACCAACTTAAACCACTCTAAACAAGTAAGAAATACAGAACAGACATGAAAGCAACACGTCTACGTGGCCCAAGGCACTGAAGTAGCAAAATTCCTGAGGCAGCAGAGCCCAAAGCAAGCAACCTGTCCAGCCCAAGCCATTTGACAGAGGCAAGAAAATAGCAAAGTGAGAACCAGTACATCCCATTAAGCAACATGGGAATGGGTAACATGGGGATATAAAGCTAGCTGGACAAAGTAGCTGCAAGCCACCTCAGAGCAAGTCAGTGAGGGCTCTGAATTGATAGATGCTATCATATTAAAACTCTGGAAGTTGAGAGCCTCATCTTGATTGACAGGTAGAGACAGTTGGAGACATTGGAATGTTTCCAAAGTCCATGAGGACAAGAGGAAAGGCAGTTGGCAAGAGGGTATAAATACCCTGGCAGCCCCAGACAGAGGCCTTGTTTTGGATTTGGCTTTGGCTTTGCCTTGGCTTTTGGTTTAAGAGCCCTGACCTGAAACCCTGCCTTAAACACTAATCTGATATTGGACATTGATTGGCCTGTGGGTCTGACCGTGGATCCTCTGGTTCTCTCTGAATCCCCTAGATATTTAGGCATCTAAACCATCTCTAGATATTTAGGTACCCCGGGTCCAGGGGGGAACTGGGAAGTGGACAAGAGAAGAAGCAGAGGGTGGTGAGGGTGGTATTTCCTGAAGGATATAGAATTGGCATAACAACTGGCAGTAAGAAGCTGAGAGGGACCATCAATATCTGTGTCATCCAAACAGATTGCTTACTCTCGTTTAGCTGTGGCCAAGCTGAGCCAGAGGAGGTGAAGAACAGAAGTTCCAGCATTACTGAAAGCCTACAGTCCTAAGGGATTACTGTCATAGTTTTAGTGACAGGGTCTCCTATCCCCAAGCCATTCCTGATCATTTCTTTCCCTTATTAACAACATAGATAAAATTTATTAAGTACCTTCCTGGAGTAGTTATTCCATCACCACTCTGGGGAGGGAGCAATGAAGTCAGATGAATGTTATCCAAGGCTAATAGAGCCCAATACTAATAATCAATCAAACCCAGGTGGGACCTGAAAGGGTTACTCATCCACTGACCTTTAGGGATCCTTCCTGGGCACTGTTATAAAGAAGGGCAGTTATTATAACATCCAGTTGAGTGGCAGGACTTGGGTGTCCCTGCACCAGCCATTAAGGGGAACCAAAACACAGCTTCCTCAGATTAATAACAACTATAATAACTAGCCTAGTAGTAGTGGTAGCAGAAGAGATACCTTTTTCTAATTTTTATAACAATACACAGTGGGAAACAAAGGCAGCTGGCCATTTGCTAGAGAAGAGTACTCTGCAAGCTTGGAATAGTATTCACTCTACCTTAGGAGTAGAAAAGAACCTCAACAGATATATAAGGTGATGGGGGAAATAATAAGAAAAATGAGCAAAAGACAAGGAAAAACCATTGAAAGTTACCTTAGTAACAAGGAAGATCAAGATATATACTCAGAAGAGGACAATAATGCCAAAAAGGAAATGTGAATCCTCAAAGAAAACTGTGAAAGGATGTGAGAACCCAAAGAACCCCTTGAAGAACCTCAAAATAAGTTTTAAAATCAAATAATAAGAGAATTGACATAAAAACTCAATAGTTGGAGAGGAATTCACTGACAAAATCAATTCCCTAGAAATTAGAATAGACTGAAAGGAAATGGAGATACAAAAAAATACTGAAGAAAACAACTCCCTAAAGAATGGAATGGACCAAATGGAAGTGGAGGCAAAAAAAATGGAATAAAATAGTTCTTTTAAAGAGTAGAATTGGATAAATGGAAAAGGAAGGAACAACAATAAACTTAAGGAAGAAAATAACTTCCTAAAAATTAAAATTGGACAAATAGAAGCTAATGAATCCATATGATGTCAGGAAACAATAAGAGAAAAACAAAAGAGTGAAAAAAAGACAAGAAAATCTGAAATACTTCACTGGAAAGTCATCTGACCCACATAATAGATCAAGAAAAGTTATTCTAATCATCATCATAATATCTAAAAAGTATATATCACATGAAATCAACAAGGAAAACTGCTCTTATATCCTTGAACAAAAGGAGAAAATAGAAATAGAGAGAATATACTGATCAGCGCCTGGAAGAGACACCAAAATAAAATATCTAAGGACTGTCATGGCCAAATTCTAGAACTCCCAAGCCAAAGAAAATGTATTTATAAGCATCCAGAAGGAAACAATTCAAATATTGTGGAGTCAGATTTAGGATTGCATAGAATCTAGCAATATTATAGACTATTATAGAATAATATAAAATATTAAAGAGCCAGAAAACATGGAATATGATATTCTGAAAGTCAAAAGATTTAGGCATACAACCAAGAATGGCCTACCCAACAAAACTGAGAATAATCTCTAGATGAAAAAAAAAAGTGTTCATAGAGAGAGGAATTCTAGACTTTTCTTCCAAAAAACAGAGCTGAAAAAGAAAATCAATGAATAAATTTGACATTTAAAAGAAGCATAAGAAGGTAAAATGATAATTCAAGTGTTTTGGTAAGGATGGTTTGCATACATTCATACCAGAAAAGGTGTTAGTTGTAATAATTGAGGTATCTATGATATTTGAGATACTTAAGTTATTTAAAGTATGCAAGATACCTAAAGTATTTAAGATAATTAAGAACTCTATCATTATTAGGGCAATGAAAAGGAGTATATATAGAAAAAAGCTTAATAGGATGGGCTGATATCCAAAACAAACCAACAAAAATAAATAAAACAATCAAGGCATAAGAAAAGAGGAACATATGGGGGGAAAAGTAAAGGACAGATAGAAGGGGGCAAACTTTCTCCCATGAACAAGTACATAAGAGTCAATACAGAGAAGGAGGATATGTGGAAGGAGGAATGCTTTTTGTGAACTTTACTGTCATTGAATTAGGTCAAAGTGAGAAGTACACACATACATAGTCAGCTATAGAAACTTACCTTAACTTATAGGGGAGTAGAAGGGTTGGAGGAATAAAGGAAGAAGGGTGAATGGACAAAAAAGAGGGTGAACATGGAAAGGCAGTGGTCAGAAGTAAAACATTTGTTAACAGAAAAAAAGCTGAAAAGAGAGAGAAAGAGAAAGAAGGGTAAATAGAGGGGGAAGTAAAATAGAGGGAAACATACAATTAGTAAAAATACCTATAAATGTGAATAGGAAGAACTCACTCATAAAAGTGAAAAGGAGACCAGAGCAGATTAAAACCAGAATCACACAATATGTTGTTCACAGGAAATACATTTAGAGAGACACACAGAATAAAAATAAGGGTTTGGAACAGAACCTTTAACTTAGCTAAAGCAAAAACAAGCAGGTATAGGAATCATCATTTCAGATAAAATAAAGTAAGATTCAGATAAAGTAAAAGTAAAAATATATTTAATTGAAAGAAATAAGGAAGGAAATTAGACTTCGATAAAACACACCAAAGACAATGAAAAAATATCAGTACTAAACATATACACATGGAATAGAAGGAATAGCATCAAGATTCCCACAGGAGAAGTTAAATGAATTGCAAGAGGAAATAGCTAGTAAAATGTTACTAGAAGGAGACTTCATATTTCCCCTCTTGGAAATAGACAAATCTAATGACAACAAAACAACAAAACAAGGAAGAAGTTAAGAAGATAAAAATAACTTTAGAAAAGATTGAGATGAAAGATACCCTGGAGAAAACTCAATAGGAATAGGAAGAAATACACCTTTTTCTCAGCAGTACTTGGCAAATTCACAAAAAAATGACCTTAACAGGGTATAAAAACCTTACAGTCAAGTGTAGGAAAAAAGAAATATTAAATGAATGTTTTTATACTATGATATGATCAAAATTACACTCAACAAAGGTTGACAGAAAGAAAGACAAAAAATTATTTGGAAACTAAACAATCTTAACCTAAAGAAAGAATGGACCAAAGAAAAAAAATCAAAGAAGTAATAAACAATTCTATTAAAAAAAAATGAAAATTTACTGACAACATACCGAAATTTATGAGAATCAGTCAGAGTTGTTCTTTGGGAAAAATTTATATCTCTAAATATTTAGAACGATAAAATAGAGAAAGAACAAATCAATGAATTGGGCATGCAACTAAAATAATGTTTTTTTAATCTAAGGAAAAAAAATTAAAAATTCCCATTAAACACCAAATTGGAAATCCCAAAATTAAGGGAGAGATTAATAAAATTGAAAGTAAGAAAACTACTGAACTAATAGAGAAGACAAGAAGCTAGTTTTATGAGAAAATAAATAAAATATATAAACCATTGGTTAACATGATTCTGAAAAAAGGAAGAAGAAAATTAAATAAGTAGTATCAAAAATGAAAAAAAAAAAGTGTGGGGGGGAGAGGGGCAGCAGAGCCAGGCTTAGAGACTGGAGGTCCTAAGTTCAAATCTGATCTCAGACACTTCCCAGCTGTCTGACCCTGGGCAAATCACTTATCTCCCATTGTTTAACCCTTACCACTCTTCTGCCTTCAAACCAATATACAGTATTGATTTTAAGGCAGAATGTAAGGTTTGTTTGTTTGTTTGTTTGTTTTTTAATGAACAAAAGATGAAATTGTAACTAAAGTAGGAGAAATGAAAGCAATTATTAGGAGTTATTTTACCCACTCTATGCCAATAAATCTGGCAATTGAGATGAAATAGTTGAATACTTTTAAAAATATAAACTATCTAAATTAACAAAAGAAGAAATAGAACACTTAAATGATACCATCACAGAAAAATAAATTTAATAAGCTATCAAAGAATTCTCTAAAAAAAAAAAAAAGCCCTCAGGGTTAGATGGTTTCACAAGTGGATTCTACCAAACATTCAAAGAACATCTAATTCCAAAACAATATTATTTATTTTGAGAAATGGGGGAAACCAAACTCTTTTTTTTGTGATGCAAATATGCTGATACCTAGATCAATCTCCCTAATGAATATTAATGAAAATATATTAAAATACTATCAAGGAGATTATAGCATTAAAACACAAGGATCATACACCAGGATCAAGTGGATTTCATACCAGGAATTCAGGGATGGTTCAATATTAGGAAAACTATAGGCATAATTGACCATATCAACAACAAAATGAGCAGAAACCATATAATATTTTAACGGATACAAAAAAAGCTTTTTGACAAAATATAGTAACCAATTTTTTCTTTTTTTTCTTGTTTACATGTTGTTTATTTGATTTAATTGATTAACTTAATGTATAGTTCAGGTAAGCTTCACTCATACATAAATGAGTAAACTGAGTCGAGGAAAAAGAAGGCTTTCTTTTTACCCCGAAAGGACACATAGTGGCATTCAAGCCTAGAGTTTAGGTCTTTTGGCTTTCATTCAGTATTCTGCATAGTATGCTATTAGGTCAGGTCACCCAGCAAAAATCTTTCCTGAGCCAGGAAAAGATGAAGAGTTAGATGTTAATGCTGATGATAATATTAGGATTAATTAAGCTGTAGGGCTAATGGCAAAGAATAGTGGGTAATGTCTCTCTAAGGCCAAAGAGATCTTGGGTAGCCTGCTGGTTGGAATTCTGGGTATTGGCTATGTCAGTTGGTTTTCCAACTGCCAACAGACTCCTGGTGATTTTTGGCCTAGGAGAAGGCTGGTGTTTCCTGTTCCCTGGAACATGGAAAAAACCCAGAGGCAGATAAAGGAGGAGAAAAAGTTTGAATTTCTGTAATAAGTTTGTGTGGGAAATTAACTGCAAAGAGAAATAGAGAAACTATTTTTCCTCTGTGTGGCGACTGAGAGGGCCATGCCATTTTGAGGCCTGCTTAGGCCTAAAGTCTAGCTAGGCTTTAAAGGGCTGGCAGTGGGCAGAGAGAGTGAATAACCAAACTGATTAAAAGCTGAAAGAGATCTAAGGAGACAGAAAGAGACTGTGTTTTTCCTCTGTGTGGCTAGAGACAAAGGCAGCCATTTTTGAGACCTGTGTAGACCCAGAAGCCTGCTTAGGCTGAAAAGCCTGGCAGTTGGCACAGAGACTGATTCAAAGCTGAGAGAAATTAACAGAGACAGTAACCTTTATTATAAATAGGAGGATTATGATTTAGCATAGTATATTTATAATAGATCTGGGAATTAGCATAGATTAAGGAGTGATAAGAAGGCTTAGGGTGACCTGAGCAAGAAGCAAGTTCTTGTGAACTAGAGGGAAGTGGGTAAAAGCTTAACCCCCTTTTAGATTAGGGAATTCTAATCCCCATAACCTTTGTTTATCTTTCTTACCTTTCCTTAACATTTAATAGTTATTAAATAGAGATTTTGCACATCTGTCTTTAGCACTTGTCTTTGCACATCTACCCAATTTACCACAAGCAGTAAAGGAGACACTGTATACAAATTTCCTCCCTTAACCCTCCAGCCATTAACATTCTTGGCTATTCCTATTTCTTACATTTTCTAAGAGAATATTTCCAACAATAATTATGTCGGTGACATTGATGATGATGATGTTGTTATTGATGATGACATTAATATTGATTATGAAGTTGTTGCTGCTGCTGCTGATGTTGATGTTGACAATATTGTTGGTGATGTTGTTATTGAGGATGATGATGTTGAGGATGTTGATACTGATGACAATATTGTTGATGATGATGATGTTGATGATGTTTATAATGATGATGCTGATGCTGATGATATTGATGTTGATGACTTTTATGATGATGACAATGTTGATGATGTTGTTGAGGATGATGATATTGAGGATGATGTTAATGATGATGATTAAATTTGGAGTTGGAGGTTTTCCTTCCATTTGAAACTTTCTGACCCTTCCCACTATAATTAAAATTTTCTTGGAGACTGTCTCCAATTCCATTGTATTGTTCTTCCTTCTCTCCTCCCTCATGTGCTTCTTTATGAAATATAAAATTACTCCATTTTATTTCTTTTCACATTTCTCTTAGTATTATCCTCTTTTTTACCCCTAGCTTATATATACATATTTGTATATATAAATTTGACATTTTATCCTATACATTTTGTCACTGTTCCCTATAAGTATATTTCTAGCTACTGTGATGATAAGAATAATTTTTAAGAGTTACCAATATCGTCTTTTCTTATAGGAATACAAATCATTTAAACTTACTGGTAAACTAAAAGAAAGTTTCTTTTTGTTGTTGTTGTTGTTGTTTTTCCTATTTCTTGATTACCTTTTGGTGATTCTCTTGAGTTTTATGTTTAGATATCAGATTTTCTGTTTAACTCAGGTCTTTTCTTTAGGAATGCTTAGAAGACTTCTATTTTATTAAATGACCATACTTTATCCTGCAAGAATATGGTTAATTTTGCTGCATAGTTGATTCTTGGTTGTAGACCCAGTTCCCTTGCTTTCTGTAATATCATATTCCATGCCTTCTGGTCCTTCAATGTGTATGCAGCCAGGTCCTGTGTTATTCTAACTGTTGACATGTTGAAAAACACAAATTATATCTGAATGGTTCCATGATATCTGAATGATTTCTTCTTAACCATTTGTAGTATCTTTTCCTTGGTCTAGTAGTTCTTGAATTTGGCTATAACATTACTGGGTTTGGGCTATTCTGTACTGAAAGGGCTTCTTCTCTGCTCTGCTGATTGACAAGATTAGGCTGATGGAGTATTAATGAGCCCTGAGGTCAGATCTTCCCCAGCAGGTAGCAGAAGCTGAAGGGAGCTATGCTTCTTGCCCTGTTATCAAGTTATTCTGTGGCAGTTGCAGCCTTCTTCCTAGTTTCTGAGTAAGGAAGATTCTTCCATCCATTCCTTATTAAAAACACACACACATTAAAAAGTAATGGATTAAATGGACCTTTTCTTAAAATGATATATGGTATCTATATAAAACCATCAGCAAGAATATTAACAGTTTAAGAAAAGTTTAGAAATTTAAATTGAAAATTTAGAAAAAATTAATGCCCCAAGCAGCTCTTTATTCATGACATATGTAATAAGTAAATAAAGCAGGTGAAGTTGTAATAAGGGGATTAAACAGGAAGGGTTGTAATAAGGGACTAAAGCAGGTAGGGTGATAAGGTAGTTGTAATAGGGGATAAGGCAATGGATGGGGTTTGTAGATCCCTAAGTCAGAAGGTAGGAAAGGAGGGTGCAGTAGTAGAGGTAGTAAACTGAGGTGGTAGGAGGTGTAAGGGAATGACTGAGTTTTGGAAATATAAACACTGAAGTACAAAGAGTAGCAAAGGGAGAGGATGAGGTAATTTGGGCAGGCAGCTGTAGCAGGGAGACACAGACTGGGTACACAGGTTTGAGACAGATATACTGAGGGGAAACAGACTGAGCCCACAAAGTAGGAAGGGCACTTCTATAGGCAAAAGGTTAGGGCCACCCAGAAATGGCTTGAAACTGACTAGAGGGCTTTCTAGTCAGTTTCTCAGGATCACAAAGGAAGAGTCCAGAGGAAGTATAGAGATTACACTTCCTCCAAGATGGATGCCTCCAACTCCCTCAGGACCCAGAGAGAAAACTATTCTTTCTCCCCTTTTCTCTCTTTTATCAAACAACCAATGATTTAGCCAAAGGTTTCATTAAGTGACAACAGGGTTTATTGAGTTTCAGGGTTGATTGTAAGGAAGGAGGGATACAAGATATCTCTAACAACTGCCTAGGGAGAAGCTTCAGGTGGGGGAGGGACACAGGAATGTGAGACTGAGAAGGACCTGCCTCACTCAGTAGATTTTGTTGAATTTAAGATTAGGAAAGTTGCATACAATGATTCAGGAGATAATTTGTGTCAAGGGTAAGTCCTACTTGACTATGGGGAGAGGAAGTCTACAAACTTTAACTGCTAACACCCAGATTCACCCTGCTTCCAAAACCCTCAGGAAATTCAGGAAGGGAAATGATGATTGGGATAGGGAAGGTCAGGGAGATCCAGAGGAATTAGCTAAGCTACAAATCTCAAGAGAAAAGCTGCAGAATCAAGGCCAGGTTTTCAGTCCCAAAGATTGAGCTCAGTTGACCCTCTTGCTCTCACCAAGTCTTCAGGATCAACTGCCTCTAGTCAGGGTTCTAAACCCTTTTCAACTGTTAGAAATTCTGCAGTAAGACTTTGCAGGGTTGATTTGCATCTTCTGCAGCACACATATTGAATTTAATCTGAAATAGTAACATTTTCTCCTTGACTTTCTTAAGTCTAGATCATCATTACAAACAAGAACAACAACAAAAGCCCTTATTTGCAGCATTTCATGATTTTGTAGGCATAAAGGTTATCACTGAATGTAGAACATTTGTGCTCTCAAGAGCTGATTTGTGCTGGCTCCAAAATACAATGTACAAAGCACTGTGCTAACCACTGGTAATATTAAAAGAAACAAAAGCCATTCTCTATCCTCAAGAAGCTTATATTTTAAAGGGGAGACAAAATGACTTTTTCCTGGCAGCACACTCAAACTGTCTCAACTATCTAGGCATTCCTTGATACAATGCAAAAGCCGCCTTCTGCTTTATTCACTTCTTCCTATGTTCTCATTCTCCAGACTTTACCATATTTCCTCTTATTTGTATTTTTTTTTTCATTTTCACTTCCCTTTTATGTATTACTTTTCTCCATTTTCTCCATATCCTCTTAGAAGGTAAGTATTTGCCTATGTTCATATTGGGTGCAGAGCATCCAAAGACAGAGCTACAAACACTAGGACACCCTTCCCTCTAGAATCTTTTAAGCTTCTAAATTCAATCATTAATTCTTCAATGAAGAAAATTCCATTGTCTTGAGTGAAAAAAACAAATTGAAATATCATGATATATTGAGTGTTCATTTATACATAGAATTTCAAATTATGACTAGCTTCAAGCCCCTAACTAACATAAGTGTTTCAATCTGAATGTTAGACATTCTTTAAATTAGTCTTTTTAGCACATATCACTTCCTAGAAATGTATTCGTAGGAGCCAAATAAGATGGATAGGAAGAAAATGTCACAAAGGGAAGAGAAAGTGAAGGAGTGCATATTAAGCTGGAAAATTTTACTAGTAAAGTTTCTGTTTCTATGGATTTATATCTTCTGAGGCCAGATCACCATACTCTTTTCCCCACACTAGTCTTTATTATTAGTATGTGATTTTTTTTGCTTTTATAATCCGAAAAAAGAACTTATATATTAAATGTGAAAAATTTAATGTTGGCAAATTTAACTCAAAACTATTTAAAATGAATTTTTAAAAGTCACAATGAAAATAAATCAATATTTAGCCAAAATTTATAACTATATTTTTGATATTTAAAAATATTTATCCCTGAATTCTCCATGAAAAGAATTTAAGAAAGCAGCATGTTGAGGAAGATAAAATGCTAGTCTTGGAGCCAAGAATATCTGAGTTCAAATTGCACCTAGATGTGTAACCTTGGGCAAGTAAAATCATCTCTCTCAGCCTCACTTATAATGCTATCCTCCCAATATAGGGTAGTCAGAACAGATTAGCATATGAATTCCAATTTAGATAATATACTCAATGTATATAAATGCTAGTTACTATTACAAAATAAGAAATGTTATAATTTTGTCTCTAAATATAGATATGGAATAACTATTTTATAGAATTATAGGTTTAGAATTTTAAGGGGCATCAGAACTCCAAATGCCCCCAGAAACGCACCAGGAGGAACAATGATAAAGGGTAAATCAAAAGAAGCAGCCTTAAGCTCTTCCATTTTGTCCAGACATGTGCAAAATGATGACAGCATCCCTATCCAGATTAGAGAATCCCTGAAAATTAGAATGGAGCAAACAAAAGTAATGACTCCTAGAGATAAGACATAGTTCAATAAAATCAATATACTGAAAATATAGAAGAAATTATGAGACATTTTATTTTTTAAAATACTAATCTTGAAAACAATGTTAGGGAGGGAAGTTAAAGGACGGGTAGAAAACAAATGTTTTTAATGACCTTTGTATCATACTTAAACACTATATATATGTATATGTATATATATATATATATATATATATAT
>NC_058132.1:229729202-229747159 GCF_016433145.1 Gracilinanus agilis | reverse complement strand
ATATATATATATATATATATATATATAATATGTTTTGCCTACTCAATTGGTGGGATAGGGATGAGGGAGGTAGAGGATATGGAACTGAAAATAAAAATAAAATCAAACCAATCAATTATAAAGTTCCTTGAGGGGTTTTAAGGGCCTAGTCCACATTTTTGCCTTCTATTTTTTAACCTTATCATTTAGCACAGTTCCCTGAACATAGGAAGTGCTTAATAAATGCTTATTAACCAACTTATAATAGTCAGTTCCTACCACACTTAGAATCAAGCTGAATACTCTGAAATGTTGCAGTATATGTCTTTATGCAAAAAGAGTAATTACTCAATGTAAAAATATATGTGCATATATTTATAAACTAAACATTAGCTAAATTGTTAACAAGGAAAACATGAGGGATTACCTACCTTGTGAATAGAAATGAATTAAGTAACATCTGTCTAAACTGAAGTATACCATTCTTAAGCCCCACTAAACTGGGGGAGGACATTCATTTCAGCAAGGGAAATAAAAGACAGAACTGATGAATGGAAATTTAATGAATCTAAATGATGAAACCAGGTGCTGTTGCAAATATTTAGATAACAAAATTAAAGACATATGAGACACATTGGTCCTTTAAAATATGAATTATTCCAGGATATGTTTTCAGGAAAAATTTAAATCCTCGAAAGGGAAAAAACCCAGAATATTTTCTCATTACTAAGTAAATACAGCAAAGCATTGTTTAAACTTTATGTAACCCAAAGGGTCTGTGATGCTATTGAATCATTTATGTGCATGTTTAAATGTTAACTGAACACTATACCTAATTCGAAATAAACTTTAAATATCTCAAAGAAAGAAGGAATGTTAGAAATGAAAAAAAAAGCACTGTATGTTGTCCAGAGTTCAAAAGCTTGTCTTCATACTTCCTCTTATAGTTACCATGATTAAATTGCTTAATTTCTCTGAATCTTAGTTTCTTTAAGAGAAAAACATATACATATATAGAGAGAGACAGAGATGGAAGAAAAATAAAGCAAATAATTCTGGACTTCAAAGTACTTATATTCTATCAAAGGAGACAACAACATGTACATAATTATAAGAAGGGAGGACATTAACATTTGGGGTGATAAGGAAAGGTTTCTTGTACAAGGCAGTACTTAAACTCTGTCTTGACAGAATTAAAGAATTATATGAGGCAGGGGCATTTTAGTTCTGGGGGAAGTAATGCAAAGACACAAAGATGGGAAATTGAGTATTATACATGAAGAACAATGAAGAACAATTTTTTTGAACTATTGAGTGAAGGGGAAAATTGTATAAATAGAATGATAAATTAAGGCCAGGTTGTGAAGGGCTTTAAAAAACAATTAGGACTTTATATATAGCAATGCCCATCATTCCAAGGAGAATGCCTGAGACTGAAACATACTCTGGAGGTGGGATGATTTTGGTGAGTCCTTTGATAATTTACTTACTCAACCAAAAGCTTCTATATGTTAGTACTATAATAGTCTCAAAGAATCATTAATGGGATCTTTGCCTACAAGAAGTTTATAACCAAGTTGAGGAGGCGATATGTATCCACAGAAAACAAGTATCATAGAATAGTATAAAATTCAATTTATTTATAAATTGTATGGCACAACTGATTCAAAAATTTTAAATTGGAATGATCATTTTTGGCTGAAGAATTTATTTTTATGAAGCAAGTGTGACTTAAGCTGGATCTTTAAAAAAATTAGGGTTTTAAAATGTATCAAGAAAAATGTGAGGGGGCGGAGCCAAGATGGTGACTTAGTAGCAGAGAAAGTTGAAACTGCTCTGACAATTCTTCCAAACAAATCTTTAAAAAGTGACTCAAAACAACAGGAGTTAAATACCAATAGCAAGGCAGAATGAGAGAGCACTCTCATTGAAAACAACTTGAAAGGTAGGCAGAGATAGTCAGTTTTTACCAGGTAAAGGAGAACTAGATGCAAAACTGTACCCAGAGGAGTGCTGACTGACCAACTCCATCTACTGCACCAGTCTGAGCCTGGGCATAAACCAAATTCATGTTCTAGGGATACTGCCTTCTCCAGCAAAAGAACACACCTCTGACCCAACCTTTAAAGTCCCAGCCATGGCAGCAGCCCTCAGTGAGGCCCAGAAGAACGTAGTTCATGGTCCTTTCAAGCCTATACAATGGTGAAGCCCTTTGCTGAGTCCCTCAAGTTATTAGCAGAAGAGACAGAATTAGCAGCTTTCAGATCTTCCTGTCCACATGTCAAACAATGCTGGGAAAATGAGCAAACAGCAAAAGAAACCCTTAACCATAGAAAATTTCTACATAGACAAAGAGCAAATAAAAGAGTCAAAATAGGATGGAGAGATCCAAGCCACCAAATGCAAAATTTCAAAGAAAAATGACAATTGGTCTTGGATGCTAGAAACACTCAAAAAGGAATTAAAAAGTAAATTAGACAAGTGGGAGGAAAGAAATGAAAGTAATTCAAAAAGTAAAAAGCTAGAAAAAAAAACAAAATTGGCCAATTGGAAAAAGAGGTACAAAAATTCAATGAAGACAAGTGTTTCTTAAAAAAAACAGCATTGACTTACTAGAAAAAAAGAAGCAAAAAATCCAATGAAGAAAAGAGTGCCATGAAAATAGGATGGACCAAATGAAAAAGGAGGATCAAAAGGTCAAGGAAGAAATTCAGTCTTTAAAAATTAGAATTGGACAAATAGAATCTAATAACTTCATGAGACATCAAGAAAGTATAAAACAAAATCAAAAGAATGAAAAAATAGAAGAAAATATGAACTATCTCATTGAAAATAGAACTGACCTGGCAAATAGATCCAGGAGAGACAATTTAAGAATTATTGGACTACATGAAGCACATGATCAAAAAGAAAAAAAGGCAAGACATTATATTATAAAAAATTATCCAAGAAATCTGCCCTGATATTCTTGAACGAGAGAGTAAAATAGAAAAATGAAAGAATTCAAAGATCACTTTCTGCAATAAATTCCAAATGACAACTCCTATATGTTATAGCCAAGTTTGAGAACTCCAAAGCCAATGAGAAAAAATTCCAAGCAGTCAGAAAGAAACAAATTAAATATCATAGAACCCTAGTCAGAATTACCCAGGATCTGACAACTTCTACATTAAAGAATCTGAAGGCTTGGAATATGATATCCAAGAAGGCAAGAGAACTGGGCTTACAACTAAGAATTGCCTACCATGTGTTATGATCATTGAGGGATTTGATGGAAATTATATAATTTGTTAGGAGTAAAGCAAAAAGTCCTGGATTAGAGAGGAACTTTAAATCTTTCTTTGGTATAAACAGGAAGTCAGATAATACAACTAAACTTCCTGTAGAATCCCCTCAACTAATCACAATATGGATCTTCAGGAAGACTAGCCTCCTAGTATCAATTGACATTTAACTAATGTTGACTGAATCAATATTATCAGAATATCAATGATAATCAGTAATGCATCTGACTATTAATATTGATGATGGTATTTAATCTCAGCCTCAGAGAGTTAAAACTGGATCCCATTCTGTCCCTTCAAACTCCCTAAAACTCCTTTGAAGCTGTCTTGTTGCCAGGCCAACCAACAAAGGCCAGTAACTGCTTTGAGTTTTATAAACAAAGAATTTTACTTGAAGTAATCAAACAACAAGGGGAAATGAGAGAAGGAAAGAGGGTTTTAGGAATCCCTAAATGAAGTCTAAGCTTAACTCAAAGTATATAATCTAACAGCTTCAGAATGTTGAGAGCTGAGCTGGGCCAGAAAAGTCCACTGGCCTTATTTGGCCTGCTTTGGTGGACACTGCCTGCCTATAGGCAAATTAAATTGCAGCTTGAATGAAGATATTTAGATGGATAATTCTTCTGTCATAATTTGGTGGATGCTGATAAATGACCTTAAAGTTCAGTAGTAGTCCTGTAACTTTTAGATATGCTGGTTGATACTTGGCTAGACCAATAAATTTTGTAGAGAAAGGTTTGACCCCAACCACCCTGGATCCCCAGCTTCAAAATTAGTCCCTGGGTCCAGTCTCTCTCTCCCTTATATAGGGCACAGCCCAACTAACAATTGGTCTCATGCCTTCACGTGGCATCAGGAATCTCCCAAGATTCCAAGTGTCTAACTGGAAACCCTGCCCAAAGGCATGGCTTCTTGCAAATTCTTGCAAAACTTAACTTACACATGAAAACTGACTATATTCTTTTGGGGGAAAGTATGGTCATTTAATGAAATGGAAGATTTCCTAGAATTCCTAGAGAAAAGACCAGACTTAAAAATAAAATTTGATGTCCAAATACAAAATTCAAAAGAAGCTTAAAAAGGTAAATAGTAAAGAGAGAAAACTTAAGGGCTTCAATAGGTTAAATTGTTTATATTCCTATATAGAAAGATATCTGTAACTCAACATTTTTTATCATTATCATAGTAGTTCAAAGAAGTATACATAAACAGAGTGTGTGGTAGTAAGCTATTTAGGATGACACACAAAAAAATACAAGGATAAAAAAAGGATTGTACTAAGAGAGAAGAGAACAGTAAAATGAGGTAAATTATATCACATAAAGAGGCAGGGGAGGAATACTATTACAGTGGAGGGAGGACAATGGGTAATGTTTAAACCTTAATCTCATTAGAATTGGCTCAGAGAAGGAAGAACATCCATATTTACTAGGGTATAGCCTATCTTGCCCTATAGAGAAGTAGAAGGGGAATAAGAAAGGGAATAGTGGAGAGGGCAGTGATATAAGTGAGGGAAAAACTTGTGTGTGAGGTGATTAAAAGATGCTATAGAGAAGTAGGAAGGGAATAAGAAAGGTGATTGTGGGAAGGGGAGTATTATGGGGAGGGGGAATACGGAAAATAATTTAAAAAACACGTGTGGAGGGAAGAAGTGAAAGGTAAAAGGGCAGGATTTAAAAAAGAAAATAAGATGGAGAGGAATACAGAGATGGTAATCAAAGCTGTGAATGTAAATGGGATGAACTGACTCATAAAATGAAAGCAGATGGCAGAGTGGATTAAAAACCAGTATCCTACCATATGTTATTTACAAGAAACACATTTGGGGTAGACCGCCACACAGAGAGTAAAGGTAAGAGGCTAAAGAAGAATCTATTGGGCTTCAAATGAGACAGAAAAAGCTGAAGTAGCAATCATGATTTCAGACAACCCTAAGGCAAAAATAGATCTGATTAAAAGAGTCAAAAAGTTAATTAAATCTTAATAAAAGCCAGTATAAACAATGAAGGAATATCAGTACTTAATGTATATGCACCAAATGGTATGGCATCCAGAAATTAATGTAGCTTAAGGAGAAAATAGATAGTAAAACTATACTAGTGGGGAACTTCAACCTTCTATAAGAACTAATGAATCTAATAAAAAAAGCAGCAAGACCTAGAAATAGAAACTCTATTTAAAGTCAATCTAGACAATATAAAATACCTGGGAACATATTTACCAAGAAAAATGCAGAAATAATCTAAATAAATAAACAAAACACTTTTCACAAAAATAGTTATATCCAAACATTTGGAAAAAAACATTAATTGCTCCTCAAAAGGCCAAGCTAATATAATAAAAATGACAATCCTACCTAAATTAATTTATTAATTCAGTGTTATACTAATCAAACTACCAAAAAACTTTTATATTACTAAAAAAATAAAACATTCATCTGAAGAACAAAATATCAAGAATATCAAGGGAATTAATGAATAAAAATATGAAGGATGATGGCTTAGCAGTACCAAATCTTAAACTGTACTATAAAGCAGTAATCATGAAAATAATCTAGTACTGGCTAAGAAATAGAAGGATGGACAAATGAAATAGGTTAGTGGTAAATGAACTCAGCTATCTAGTGTTTTTAAAATATCCCAGGTTTTAGCATGAGAACTTACTATTTGACAAAATCTACTGGGAGAAAAAAAAACGTATGGCAAGAATTAAAGTTAGATCAATATCTCTCACTCTATACCAAGATAAGGTCAAAAATGAGTATATGATTTAAACATAAAGAGTGATATTATAAATAAATTAGGAGAACAAAGAATCATTTACCTGTCAGATCAATGGAGAAGGGAAGAATTTATGACTAAACAAGAGGTAGAGAACATTACATGAAGTAAAAAGAATAATTTTGATCATATTAAATTAAATTTCTTTTTAAAAAATAATACCAAATACAATCAATATTCCAAAGAAAGCAACAAATTGGGTAATTTTTTACAACACGGTTTTCTGATAAACATCTTTTTCTCAAATATATTAAAATCTAAGTCAAATTTATAAGAATCCAAGTCATCCCTGAATTGATATATGGTCAAAGGGCATGAATACACAGTTTTCAGATGAAGAAATCAAAGCAATTAATAATCATATGAACAATGCTCTTAATTAGACAAATGGTCATTAAAACAATGCTGAGTTACCACCTCACAACTATCAGTTTGGCTAATATGACAGTAAAGGAAAATGATAAGTGTTGGAGGGGATGTGGCAAAATTGGAACACTAATGCATAGCTGGTGGAGTTCTGAAATGATTCAACCATTCTTGAGGGCAATTTGTATTTATGCCCAAAGGGATATAAAACAATGCACACCCTTTGATACAGTAAAAAAAAAAAAAAAACACTTCTAGGCAAAGAGATTTTTTAAATTGGAAAAGACCTATTTGTACAAAAATATTTATAGTTGCTCTCTTTGTAGTGGCAAAGAATTGGAAAGTAAAGGAATGTTCCTCAATTGGGAAATGAGGTATATGATGGTGATGGAATAATATTGTCCTATAAGAAATGATGTATGGGAAGATTTCAGAAAGAGCTGGAAAGATGTACATGAACTGATACAGAGTGAAATAAGCAGAACCTTGAGAACATTATCCACAAGAATATTATGTAATGATTAAATGTTAAAAATGACTTTGCTATTAACACTAATACAATGATCCAGAAAAATTCTGAGGGACTTATGAAAAAGAATGCTATTCACATTCAGAGAAAGAACTGCTGGAGTAAGAATGCAGATGGAAGCATATGATTCATCACTTTTTTATTTGGGTATATGTTTTAGGGTTTGGGATTTATAAGATTATTCAATTAAAGAAATGAATAATATGAAAACAGGTTTTGCATTATATAAATGTATGAGCCCGATCGAATTCCTGGACAGCTCTAGAAGGGAGGAGAAAAAAGGGAGGGAGACAATTTAGATTATATAATTTAGGAAAATTCATGTGGAAATTTATTGTTAAAATAAAAAAAATGTGAGTGAAATCATAAAGGTAGAATAGAAATTTCTATATATATAATATTGCAAAATTTGTAAAGTGCTTCATTTACAACAACCTGGTAAAACAATTCTTACAAGAATATCGGGGTGAGGATAGAAGAAGAGGAAAAACCCTGTGACTTTACTCTTTTAAACAACTCAGTAGGAAAAAAGCCTTTCACTGATTTAGACCAGAAACTCTTCTGAAACTTATAGCCTTAAAACGTTGCCTAGATATTAAGCAACTTTCTATGCTTATATAGCTAGTAGGTGTCAGAGGCAGGTCTTGACTTGAATCTTTACTGACTCCATGACTATCAAACGTTATGATTTTCATTTTGCAGAAAAGGAAAGAGATTCCATGAAATTTGACTAGGGTTGCACAGCTATTAAGACAACCATATTGGGATATGAAATCCAGGATCATGATTGCAATTCTAGCTCCCTACCCACTATATCACAATGTCTCTGTGATTATAATCTTTATGATTATGACCAATATAGGCTAGAATAATGAAACAAGACAAAGTGTAAAGGAAAGTGGAAAAATATAATTTTTTGCCCCAAATGAATAATAAGCATAACATTAAGTAGTTAATTTATCTGAAACAACTTTCTACTCATATTATGACATTGAAATGAAATATATGTATGTATGTATATATATATATATATATATGTGTGTGTGTATATATATATATATATATGAAGGGTATTTAAATAACTCAAGAGTAAATAGACATTTAACATTGCATTTAATTATGAAGTTGCAAAGCTCAAGTGAGAACCATTAAAAACAGCATGACATTCTTTGGCTTGAAGTCCAAATGATGGAAAATGTGTGCCAATAGAGTCTTTAAAAAGGAATAGATATTTATTCAATAAGTACTCAAATTATTTTTTCAAAATAATTTGCTTATTAATAATAAAAATCACTTTTTGCAGCATTTGTGTGTATATGTATAAAATTTGAGAGTTAGAATGGTATTAGGGAGAGTCTGTGAGATGAGAAAATGAGTTCGTGCAACCAAAAACTCTTTGTATGATCTTGGAGAAATTATTTACCTCTATGAGGCAGCTTTCCAAACTACAAGAAAAGGAGACTGGTCTAGTAGTACTATAAGGTACCTTCTGTCTCTAGAATTCTACAATGGCCCTATCGTGAACAAGGAAATTTGGAGGTGAGAAATCTAGGTTGCCATCAAATCTTACTTCTTTACATTGTTTCCTCCTATCTGTAAACTTGCTCATTGTCATCATTATCCATGAATAGATGAATATCCTATGTTTCCATCTCTATCTTTTTATATTCCTCTTTTCTTTTAAGTGTTTTGTTTGTTACCAACTGTATGTATATATGTATACATATATAAACTTGATATATGTAACATAATAATTATGTAATAATATGAGATTATAAATATGTAATAAATGTTAATAAATGTTTTCCTAGGAGAAACAAATTCTCACCTTAGCTATATCGAAAATATGTCTTCTTTTTTTTCCCCTCTAACATCTCAAAGAAGGCAGGTAACATGATATAGGTTGCATGTATATATTTATATAATACATGTTTCCATGTTTGTCATATTGTGAAACAAGACACATATTGTTTACGTTAGATAAAAAATAATCAAGAAAATGAAGTAAAGAAGGTATGTTTCCATTTGTATCTGGATTCCATCTTTTTTCTGGTATAGCAGTAGATATCCCTTTTCATCATGAGTCACTTGGAGTTGTAGTGGATCCTTGCCTTGTTGATAACAGATAAGTCATTCTCAGTTGATCATCATAGATTATTGTTGTTACTGTGTACAACATTCCTGGTCCTGCTCACTTAACTTTGCATAATGTAATATGTCTTTTTCAGGTAGTGTGTGTGTGTGTGTGTGTGTGTGTGTGTGTGTGTGTTGTGTTCAAATATTTGTTTTGGGTTTTTGTTTTCCTTCAAGCCTTGGCTCTGTGTTTTTCTACTCTGAAGCTTTCCTTCTGTATCTCCTCAAAACAACTATCCCCATGAATGGAATGATCCCTTTTCAGATTTATTGCAGTACTTTTTTTGTGGACCTCTTTTTATGTGTCTCACACTCCTTTATGTTATTGGTTTTTCTTATGTTATTGGTTATTAATTCTACAGGTATTCCCATCTTCTATAACTCTACCATTAACTTGTTAGTCCCTTAAGAAAGGATCTGAGTCATTGTGTCTACTGAACTTGCCATAAAATCATCCTTATATGAAGCCAATTCCTTATAAATATTTTTAAGTGTGTAAACATTCAAGAAGCAACATGGCATTGCTTATAGAATATGGATCCAGATTCTAGAATATCTTGGATCAAATGCCACTTCTATTTATGAAGGCAAGGAAGCACACCAATTGGCAAAATAGAGAAAGTATTTCAATAAAAGTATCATCTGAATTGAATACCTCTATTTTCTTTAGATAATACTATAAAACATTGATATAGGTAAGAGGCAGGGTGTTGCATTGTTTAAAGGACCTGCTTTTGAGTCAAGAAAACCTGGGGTCAGATTGAAGCCAGCTGTGTGACCACTACCAAATCACTTAACATCTCACTGCTAACTATCTCAGTGATCAGGAACTAATACTAGTTTTAATCAAGTCATTGATCTGTATCTGTAAAGGAAATTTCCACAGTAGAGACATTTTCCCATGTTGATAAAATCATAGCTCTGGACCTAACATGACAATCTCTGTTCTCTAGGTTACTTACATTTTATGTTATTGATTTATCATTTGTTTCCAAAAGAACAACCATCACAGGTGGGTTTGCATTTTAATGTTTTACCAACTTCACTCCAGCTTTTCTCTTCAATCATTTTTTTTCTTATCCTCTCAGGCCTTTTTCTGGCATTGATTACAAGTTCCTTCTTGAAATTCTCTCCTTGTAACATTATACTTTGCTGATTCTTTTTTTGTCTTTTTTAAATTTTCTCTATCACCTTTGATCACTTTCCCCCCTTCCTAACATCTATGAATCTCCCCCAGGACACTGTTCTCAGTCCTCTACATTTCTTTCTCTAAATTCATTTTGTCAGTGAGCTCATTCACTCTCAGTGTTTCCACTATCATTGTCTTGCAGATAATTCCCAAATCTGTATCTCTACTCCTGACCTCTTAACCTCTGCTTCAATCCTATATTTTCAAATGTCTATCAAAAAGAGTTACCCATCTTTCTGTCTTTTTACTTCAAACTCAACTGTCCAGTTGAAAAATTTTCATCTCCAAAGCATCTATCTATCCCTCCTCCCATTTCCTATTAGTGATACAAACATTTTTCCAGTCTAAAAATCTTCTTTAATCTTTTTTTTCACTTCCCATATTTTTTATTTAATTAATTCTTTCCTTTTTATTACTACTCTCACCACCTTAGTCTGGTCTCTCATGTCTAAACTACTGAACCTTGTAGCTGATCTCCTTGACTGCAGTCTTTTAAACCAATCAACAAAAAATTTTAACCATAATCATATTCCTGGTATTTTGTAGTTTATCCTGTATTTTACAACTAGACTAATTTTCCTAAAACATATTTTTTATCATATTGCGCTCCTCCTCAAAAAACTTGTTAATTTTAAAAGACATTTCATTTATCTGCCTGGCTTTCTGGGACCCCTATTATCTGTCCACATTCTAACTACCTAACTCTATTTAACATTATTTCTCATCTTGCACTTTCTATGTTATGAAACTTTTATTTATTTTTATTTTCTTTTGTTTTATTTTTTAAACCCTTACTTTCTGTCTTAGAATCAATACTGTGTGTTGGTTCTATAGCAGATGAGTCGTAAGGGCTAGGCGATAGGGGTTAAGTGGCTTGCCCCGAGTCACACAGTTAGGAAGAGTTTGAGGTCAAACTTGAACCCAGGACCTCCCATTTCTGGGCCTGGTTTTCAATCCTCTGAGCCACCTTGCTGCCAAGAGGCTTATTTTCTTGCTCCATCCCCTCAGGAAGTTATGCTCAGTGCTAGGTCTGGGCCACCTCCTTCTCCAGTCAATGCATCTAAGTTATTCCATAATTCAAGGATCATTACTACAAAAACTTCCACAACTCACACTAATATTTCCTTCTCTGAATTCCCACTAAATTAATAGTTTGTGCATACAATTTGCTACTCTACCTCTCTTTATTTCAATAAATCTGGATATTTACTTCATCTACTTTATCATATATTTTGTCACACGTTTATCACATCTATTTATCACATCACATCACAACATTTTATCATATATACAATGTATTGTAAGTTCTTAAGAATAAATGAAGGAAATTTTTCCTATCCCCGCCTTAATCTGTTTACTATTATTCAGGTTCCAATAGCAAACCCTCAGGTCTAATAGGATTTGTTCCCTAGAAATCTCCTGCTCCAAGCTCTTGTGCCAAATTCTAATCAAGATTGGATCCACTCTCCCATCTAGATGCTGACCTACCCGCTTCCAGTTGTAAGGATGGGTAATGGGATGAAAAGAGCCAGAAGAAGGCTGTTGAGATCAGAGGGGATTCTGAGTAACTCTCAGGAGGAAGAAGTAGGAGAATGACTTCTGGTGGAGGACTGAGAAAGGGAGGAGGAGAACATCTTAGCTCGGATCCAGTCCTGAAGGCTTCCTTAGGATCCTTTTTTGGACATTGAAACCCTGATTCCCTGGTCAAAGGCATTCCATTGCTTCTCATCCAGCAAGACTTCATTATCAAATCAGCTAAGTTGTCTGGACTCCATTTTGGGAGCGATCTCTTGGCTTCCCCCATTACCCAACCTTGCTGAGAGACCCTTTTCAGGCTAAACAGAAACAGAAAGAGAAGGGACAAGAGGGGGGATGCTTGGAAGCAGGAACCCCAAAGGTTCCCACCCAAATGACAGACCCCTTAGAAATAGAGAAGAGGGCACCCCAAATCCCTCTGCCCTTCAACCCTTTCCCCAATTCCTGAATTGTGATTAATAAAAGCCATTCATTAGTCAGATAGCTTTCCAGAGTGCCTGAGAGATGAAGGGGAGGGGAATCACAGCTTAGTCTGGCTGCCTCCATCTTGGAGCCAAACTACCCGCTGTGAAGTTGACAGATCTCAGGGGAGGCTTGTGTGAACCCCACCCTCATTTGGAATAGGATTGGGTTCCCCCATGCCTCCTCTTATAGAGATGCCTTGCCCCTAACTCCCGTGGAGTGACACATTCATCCAGATCACCCAGTTTTGGGGTGACACCCCCTCGAAGTCTCGGCAGCGCATATTAGGTGGAGAGGAGAGCTAGGAGAGAGCTTCACCACTAAGATTTTCTCTATCTCCCCTCTGACCCTAACATTTGGGTACTGGCTCTCTTTATTCTTACACACTATCCCATTATTCTCAGCAGTGATAATCTGTGGCCTCATTCTGCTCTGATACTAGGACCCACTACTTCCTTTTCAACAGTCATTGGTTAGCCAGTCACACTACTTGGATGAACAAAGACTTACCAATTACAACACCTCCAGTCATTCTGTGGATTGAACTTTCCTATGTATACTATTAGCTTCTTGACAGCAATGACTACCTTTCTTTTCCAAATGTATCTCCAGAGCTTGACACAGTGTTAGGTGCATTGCAGGTATTTAATAAATGTTTGATAAATAATTTTAGTTATAGTCCATATATTTTATCTATATTTCTAAGCACAAGACATTAATTTCTAATGAAGATATGCCCCCAAAATGCTTTAATTTTGCTCACAGTAAAGAATTTATTCAAATCACAAAAACAAAAAGTGTGTATTAGTTATCTAAAGGGGAAGATGCACCATTCATTATAGGCTCTTGAAAAAGTATAGAATTCACATAACCTGTCTTTACCCTCATGCAACTTACAATTTAGAAGTGGAATAAAGTACAAACAAAAATAAATGTAACATATAATACAACAGTGGGAATGATGGATATATTTAAGGGATTAAATCTGGTAAGTAGAGTGCCTGAAGAAGCAGGGATATCAATTCCCAAGATTGTTTAGGAGGCAGAAACAAAGAAACAAAAGCAAAAAAGAAAACCAAGAAGACAAAATGACTTTCTGATTCAACTTTACAGATAACTGAGGAAAGAAAGAAAGTGAAAGAAAAAGGAAAAAGGAGAAAATATGCAAATAAATGTGGAATTGTAGAAAATAAGGAGACATAAGGTTTTCCTAAATGAGCAATGCAAAGAAATAGAAAACAATAGAATAAGAAAATAAGAGATCTCTTCAAGAAAGTTAAAGATATGAAGGAAACATCTCATGCAAAAATAAGCATGGTTAGAGACAAAAGATAGCAGGGACTTAGAAGTAGAAAAGATTAAGAAGAGGTAGCAAGGATACACAAAACTATACAAGAAATATCTTTACATCACCAGCAACTAGGATGGTGTGGTTACTGATCTAGAGCCAGGGATCCAAGAAAATGAAGTCATTTGGGCTTACTATAAGGGTTTTCTAACCCTTATTGATTATTGGTGTAATATGGTAATTCCAATAAATTTGTCCTATGTGGACAGGCTGTTGGTATTACTGTTTGAGAAAAATGGCTTCTCAGAGCAGCCTAAGAATTCCAGCTCAGTCAATTATATAAAAATATATTTTTATTATAAGTTAAAAAAACTAATGAAAGGGATAGTAAAAGGAAACAAGTAGAAAATAAATTCTTATAACATATAAGTCCCTAAGCTAATAATTCTTACTCTAACCACCCAAAATCTGATCTACAAAGATCTCCTTCCCCAAACAGAGTTGAGGCTACTTTCTCTTTGTATTTTATCTAAATTCCCCAAAACCTTAATCTATCTACCCTAATCTAAATTATCCAAAAGAGGTTAGGTCTTTCTCTCTCTCTCTTCGTTGCTGTATAGATGAACAAATAGCTTTGAATCTCCACAACCTCTCTCCACTCACACAACAAACCTGCTGGGGCTTACACCAATGTTGTACTCTACAATCTCCTTCACTTTCAGGTCTTTTAGATGAATCTTTGATGTGAAAAACACTGAGATTTTCCCAATCTCCCTGAGGAGTTCTTAGGACCTCCTTTCAGAACAGGATGAGCCCAAAGAATGAAAGTCAATTGACTAACCATCTCTCAAAGCACTCTGGGAACATTCTCTCTTACCCATAAATTCACCTGAGATTCCATTTAGAATTTTTAAAGAAGCTTAACTTATAACTCTCATATGCATCTATCAATAACTTATGCTACTTAACTCTATTTTCTAGTGAACTCTTAATTAATAAATAATTCTCTACAGGCTGTAGAAAGAATTACAAATAATAAGGTCAGTAGAGGTGATAAAATTCCAGCTGATCTATTTAAAATATTGAAAGATGATGCTGTTAAAATAAGCCACTCCACATGCTAGCAAATTTGGAAACCTCAATAGTGGCCCTAGAATAGAAAAAAATTAGTTTATTTTCCAATCCTAAAGAAAGGCAATGTCAATAAAAGTTCAAATCACTGAGTAATTGCACTAATGTTATGCTTAAGATTCTGAAAACTAAACTTTAGCAGTATGTGAACCTATAATTAAAAGAATAGCAAGTTGATTTTTGAAGAGACAAAGGAACAAGAGACCAGATTGTCAACATTTACTGGATTGCACAAGGGAATTCCAGAAAGAAAGAAATATACTACATATTAATTACACTAAAGCCTCTGACTGTGTGGATTACAACAACATGTGTCAAGTCCTCAAAGAAAAAAAGTATACAATCATCTTACTTGTCTCTTGAGAAACCTATATGGGGTTCAACAAGCAACAGTTAGAACTGAACAAGAAACAACTGATTAGTTTAAGATTGGAATGGGAGTATAAAAAGGATGTATATTGTTACCTTATTTATTTAACTCACATGCAAAGTACATCAAGGGAAAATCCAGGTTGCATGACTCAAAAGTCAAATTTAAGGTTGCCAGAAGAAATATCAAGAATCTCAGATACACAGATGATATTACACTGATGGCAGAAAGTAAAGGAGAATTAAGAAGTTTCTTGATGAGGATGAAAGAAGAGAGTACAAAAACTGTCTTGAAGCTTAAGATAAAGGAAAAAAAACAAGCAACTAAGATCTTGGCCACTGGTTCCATCATTTCCTGGCAAGGAGAGGAAGAAGAAATGGAAACAGTGTCAGATTTTACATTCTTGGGTTAAAATGTCATTGCAGACAGTTATTGCAGCCTTTAAATTAAAAGATAATTGCTTCTTAGAAAGAAAGCTGTGGTAAATCTGGACAGCATACTAAACAGTAGTCACAATCTTGCCCACTAGTCAAAGCTTTGTTGTTTTGTTTTGTTTTTCAGCATCAACACATACCTATAAGAGTTGAATTATATGAATTATAAGGAAAGCTAAGTGCTGCAGAATTGACACTCAAGCAGTGGTGTTAGAATAGAGTTTTGAGAATCTCTTGGACCGTAAGAAAATAAAATAAGTCAATACTTAGAAATTTTATTCAGACTACTCACTGGAAGGTCAAATGCTAAAGCTTAAATTAATAATCAGGTCATCAGAATGCAAGACTCATTGGAAAAGACCCTAATGCTGTAAATATTGAAAGAAAAAGAAAAAAAGCAACAATGGAGGATAAGATGGATAGGTGGTGTCATGGGAGCAATGAACATGAGCTTCAGAAGATATTCGAGCCTAAACGATCCTGACATGCTTTGATCCACACAAATGAACATTTAAACAATACACTACAACGATTATTTGAGAATTGTGAAACAAAGCATGCTATTATTTCAAAGGGAGATGTTGTTGCTTACTGAGAACTCAGGAAAGGATTTTGGAGAAGATGACATTTGAATCAGGCTTTTAAGAATGAATAGGAATTCAGTGGTTAAAGAAGTATAATCACAGACTTATAGTTGGAAAGATGTTAGAGGTTATCTATCTTTTTACAGATGAACTCTCTCTACTAGATACCATTCTTTAAATAGGAAAAAGAAATAAAAAAGGATGGGGGTGAAATGATTCTACAGTAGTTTGCCTGAAAAGGATCTGGGGGTTTTAGTTGATTGAAAACTTGATATGAGTCAGTATGATGTGGCAGCCCCCCAAAATTGATGAAATATTGGGATATGCAAAGAAGGGCACAGCTTCTGGTAATAAGAAGGTGATATTCCTTCCATCTTGCCCTTGTCATACATCATTCAGAGAACTGTATTCAGTTCTGGCCATTAAAGTTTTAAGAGTCTACTGATAAGCTAGAAAACTTAGAAGGATACTGAGATGGTGAAAAAACTTGTGATAATAAATGGAAGTGAGTGATGTTATTTAGCCTGGAGAAGGCCTAGGGACCACAGGTGTGAGTGATGCAGAAAGGGCAGAGGACATGATACCTGTATTTAAGTACCTAAAGAGATATCATATGAAGGAACATTTCTGTTTCTCTTTGGCCCCACAGGGCAGAACCAGGAATAATGACCAGAAGTCACAAAATATCTTAAGTATAGGAAAGTCTTCCAAATATTGAGATCTATATTAAAACAGATGAGTTTCAAGTGATGGTAGTTTCAAGTATGTTATGTATGTTATATTGTCAAGTATCTTATATTAGAAATTCCCTCCATAAATGTGTTGAACTATGTGATAGCTAAAGCCTCTTATAATTATAATTCAGTTATTTTCTGATTCTGTGATTTGATAAGTAAGAAGACAGAAAGACAATGTATATATCTGAAAAACAAAGAATGGTTTAAATTGGTGAAAGCAATTTAATACAAGCAGTGAAATCATACTCAAAAAGAATGGAAAAGAGAGCTATTACTTGATGATGTTGGTCCAGGCAAAAGAGCTTAAGTTCCTAGGAGTGCTATTGTATCCTCATTGTATAGGCTTCTCTTCTACTATTCTGCAGAGATTTGACTTGGAAATAGTCAAAGGAAATGAAGAAAGATTCAAGGGATAGAAACAGTGACCAAAATCTTGAATAGAGATTCCTTGGCAGTATAATAGTGGTACTGTTACTTGATGGGTTTTGATGGTGAGTATACCATTCCTGTTCTATGGCTGGTTAAATCCAGACCTGAATTCAGAGATTAGAAAATCATTAACCCTAATAAGTCCTAGTTCACACAAATTCCACATCCCAAGTTCAATACTGAGATAGAGAGGGAAAACATAAGTTACATTAAGTTGCAAGTTGTATATGAGAAACTAGAGATAAAGAGAAAACAAGAGAAGTAGGCAAGAAAGAAGGATGTCATTACTGAACCCAAAAGAAGAAATGATATTCACAGTAGTAGGGCATATTTAAAGAGTGCCCAATAAGTTCATTTTAAATGATTAAAAAAATCTTTTCTCCCTGGTGTTTTAATAATACAGATAATTGTAAGGTCAGGGGAATAAATGAAATATATTCTTTGTGTTATCTTATGTTTTCCTTGTTGCCTAATTTAAGTGTCCTCATATGGTATACTATAAAAATTTATTCATTAGGATTGCTTTTTTAGAACGTGTATACATCACCTCAAAAAGCATGGAATGATCTTTTCTTTTTTGCTTATTGACCAGCTAAACAATGCTAATAGAGTTAGTCTGAAAAACTTTCTTTCTTTCTTTCTTGTCTGAAAAACTTTCTTTCTTTTTTCTTTTCTTTCCTTTTCTTTCTTTCTTTCTTTCTTTCTTTCTTTCTTTCTTTCTTTCTT